>NW_022995795.1:63369-64002 GCF_900245975.1 Drosophila guanche | reverse complement strand
ACCACCCACCCCATTTTCCCTGAGCCTAGCCGGCAAACTTTTAGTAGACAGAGAGTGCTGACGAGACGACACTTCCCGTGTCCGTTACATAATAAATGGCGCCCAACGTGGGGCACGAATGGTCCGTTTTCCCCAATAACCTTCCCCAATCCCTTCCGCAACCCAATATTGATCCAAATTTTAAAGTAGTTCAGTTTTTTTGTTATATATCCAGCTCGGAACCGCTGGGAATCTGATCATTGTCGGACCCAGACCAGTGGATATATTGCATAGAAGAAGATCACATTAGACTTCATTATATCATTTCATCAGGATACTAGGAACGATAGTTCTGAGTAAATTGGTTCTATACCTAGTAGCGAAGATGAATGACCTTTATTCTCTCGAGATTAGTTGAGACTTGTTCAGACTGGAGAATTCGGTCCTGTTCCTCATTTTCTCGAAAGGATCATCACCCAAACTTTCTTTTCTTTCTTTCTGCTTACGGACTTAAGGTTATAACAACCGAAGACATTCCTTCTGCTGTGCTGGTGCCTGGTCGGAGACCCTCCCAATCATTGCCCATATTTTCGAATTTAGAATCAAAAAAAAAAAAAAAAATCTTTCTGGTCTTAAAGACCATATCGTTATATA
>NW_022995795.1:62276-63257 GCF_900245975.1 Drosophila guanche | reverse complement strand
AGAAACCCATTGCAAACACAAATACCACAGGTCTTGTTTATCGGATTGGTTGAAATCCAATGAGACATGCCCGATTTGTAGGCAGCTGTGTTCGTTACCGTTGCGTTCACAATCTCAATCGAATTTACAGAGTGGGGAGAATGCCGCGGCGAATTTGTCGTACACCGGAGCAATTCCGAAAAATCGTCCTAAAACAAGGCCACAGGTACGAAATACCCCAAAAGCCTCAAGTGCACGACTTAACCCTCGACCAGGACCTGGCCAGCCTAGACATGCTCAGGAATCCAATGTTCTTTCCGAAGGAAATATCCAACGACTTATTTCAGAGTCCATGACTAAATTTCAGGAAAATATGACCGCAGTTATTTCAGAGAAGATAACAACGGAGTTGAGGAATCTGAACCTGACAAATGTTTCTAGGAACTTCCGGGAGGAGCCCCAGCTTGAATGGGAGAGTGATATTGCTCCATCCTTCCCTCGAATGAGCAGCGCTAGTAATCTTCGTAACCATAGTTACAGGCCACGCCCATCTAGTGCTCGTGCGAATTTCACAGACCTTCCTAGTGAATCTCCTGATAAGATCTCAAATATCATTTCCAAGTGGAGTATAAAATTCAGTGGATCTTCCAAAGATATTCCCATCGAAGATTTTATTTATAGAGTGAATTGTCTTACCAATAATTGTTTAAATGGAAACTTTACCTTACTGGCGCAGTTCGCTAGTCTCTTATTTACTGATTCAGCCTTGTCATTTTACTGGCGTGTTCATAGGACCACGAATAATCTTGACTGGTATGAGTTATGCAGCCGGTTGCAAGAGAGATACCAGGATCAACGTTCGGATCGAGAGATCAAAGCAGCCATGCGTAGGCGTAAACAGGGTAGTAATGAAAGCTTTGACGATTTTCTAGATGCGATGCTATCTATCGCAGACTCTTTACGAGAGCCTATGCAGGACGGTGACGTCACCATAGAGGTTCG
>NW_022995795.1:2408-58225 GCF_900245975.1 Drosophila guanche | reverse complement strand
TCTTCACAGTAGGTAGTGGACCTTAAGTTCCGTCCGGGTTTGTAATTCCGATCCCAGTTCCCGTAAATCTGTCTACGATTTTGTTAGGTGACGGAGTTCGTTTTCGCAGCACACCACCCACCCCATTTTCCCTGAGCCTAGCCGGCAAACTTTTAGTAGACAGAGAGTGCTGACGAGACGACACTTCCCGTGTCCGTTACAACACAGACAACGGAAAGCAGTTTGTATCAGCCGAGTTTACACACTTCTTGACCAAAAGAAGTATAACTCACATGAAATCTGGGAATTATGCACCACAGGCGAACGCGGCAGAACGCGTGAATCAGACCATTCCCGCAGCAATCCGGACTTATGTCAGCGAAGATCACACACGCTGGGATGAGAAGTTGCCGGAGATACAGGGTGCGGCCAGGAGTGCGATACACACAGCTATTGGCACGTCGCCATACTTCGTGCTGTTCGGGCAGCACATGTTCACCAGCGGGCGGGACTACAAATTAGAAAGGAAACTGGGAGCCCTTAACGACGCGCAAGTATTACTTGTGGCAAGGCAAGACCAGCAGGAGATCATCCGCGATGAGGTCCGGAAGAATGCGCATGAGGCCTAAAAGAGATCAAAGGATCAGTATGATCGAAAAGCGAGAGAGATCCGGTACTTACCAGGACAGGAAGTGTATAAGCGGAACTTCGTATTAAGCAATTTCTTCACACAATTTTTTCAAACCACCTATTCCCAGGAAAGCTACCCAGGTCATATGTATCCATATAGTTTACAAGGTACAATGGCATTTTCTGCCCTTTGTTTAATGAAGGCTCCTTAATTCATGAACTTTAATTAGTTAAGCCGGTATTTTCACCGGGCCCTGACGGAGTTCCCGACTGTGTACTTAGGTACTGTGCCGAGTCTCTGTGCGGACCTTTGCTTAAACTATTCACTCTATCCATCCATTCTTTTAGCTTTCCCCCCCATCTGGAAGGAATCCTTTATAATTCCTCTCCATAAGAAAGGTAGCAAGTCGACGCTAAAAACTATAGTGGTATATCTAAGTTATCCGCTATTCCTAATATGTTCTAATATATATCTCTGCAAATCACTTATATCTCCAGCTCAGCACGGAATTATACGGCGACGATCAACAACTACTAATCTTTTAGAGTTCACCTCCCTTGTCATTAAAGGATTCCAAGGTAACTTGCAGACGGATGTTATTTACACTGACTTCAGTAAGGCATTCGATTCTGTAAACCATTCTCTTCTTGCACAAAAGCTCGACCTTCTAGGGTTTCCGCCCAATCTGTTGAGATGGAATTCCAGCTACCTGTGTTCTAGGTCTCAAAGGGCCCTTTTCAAAAACTCCTTGTCTTTACCTGTTATGGTTACTGGAGTACCATAGGGTAACCATTTAGGCCCCTTACTTTTCACACTCTTTATTAATGGCCTTCTGTATTAACAAATTCTTGAGTACTTATGTATGCGGATGATGTTAAGCTCTGTGTCCAGTATAAGGACATTTTATTTGACTCTCGCTTGCAATCTGATCTCAATAGCTTTCAGTCATGGTGCTGTGCAAGTATGTTACAACTTAATGCCTCGAAGTGCAATGTAATGACTTTTTATCGCTCCAGCCCCTTCCTGGCTCCTTACACCCTCTGCGGTAGTTCTCTTGAGAGAATTACATTGGTTGATGATCTAGGTGTTAAACTAGACCCTAAGTTAAAGTTTTCTGAACACATTTAAACCATGGTAAATAAAGCCATGGGTGTGCTTGGGTTTATAAAGAGGTGGTCAAAGGAATTTTATGACCCCTATATAACGCAGACTCTCTATATCTAGCATGTTCGTCCGATTTTAGAATACGGATCATGTGTACAACATACATCAGGACCGTATTGAATCAGTACAGAAAAACTTTTTATTATTTGCCCTACGGGGCCTCAACTGGGATGCAACTGTGATACTGCCATCCTAACGTAGTAGACTTCTTTTAATAAATCTTCCATCCGTATTTAGTCGTAGAAAAATGCTTGGTGTAATTTTTATGCACAACTTGATCAAGGGGGATGTAGACACCCTTGACGTGTTGAGCCGCTTAAACTTTACGATTCCCATTAGACCCACTAGAAACTTTATTCCTTTGTTCCTTCCACTATGTAGATCGAATTATGCCTCACACGAACCCTTTAGGGTTTTATGCTCGGATTATAATTCTCTCTACCACATTATATCCTCAACTAACTCCCTTCCTCTTCTTAAATCTGTTATACTAGCCTACCTCTCACGTAGTTAGTTTTATTTTAGCTTTGTCTTGTTTCTGACTTTGATAGTTTTGCTTGCTTAGCTATACTTGCTCTAGTTTAGTTGTGTTTACTTATAATTTTCCTCGAATATTAGCCTAACATCTATCTTTCCTGCATGCTCGCGACCGGTTCGGTTAATCGCGCCGCGCGTCATGCGGCAGCGCCCCTCGGTCGGTTGGGCGGGAGGAGGGCTGCGTTCTGCTGGGTTCCGCGCGTAACAGGCTTTGGCTTGGTGTCGCATGGGCCACTTGATGGTGCAGTCATTGCATATCAACGTCCAGACAAGATAAATATTGTGTAATCAGTCATCTACAAACTCTTATTTTCAAGGTTATTCTTCTATCCAAAATTATTGAATACATAGTAAGAGCACATCCAACTTAATTTTCAATTGCATTGTACCTCCTGATTTCAGTTTTTAGTCAAAAGCGTCGGTCTTTTCTACTCGACCGAACAATGGTTTCTTCTACGCTCCAAAAAAAAAGTACCGCTATGTCCACACATTTCTTTCGTGAAAATATTGAATATATAAATTAAGATTAAGCTTTTTGAAAGTAATTTGTTTTCTCTTTTAGTTTTTGTAAATTTTTTACGTCCCTATTTTTATGAACTGCAGTTTTCATGAGTGTTCGACAAAAATCGTGAAAAACAAGAATATGGACTGCAAATGTATTGGGATTCTTCTGATTTGTATTGCTTACATTTCAGTTTAATTTGAAAGATTATAAGTTTCTGAAAATAGCTTTGAAAGTGGTGAGGTACGGAACTACTATTATTATGAACATATGCACATAAATACTGACTGAGTGCCGGGTATAAAAGTTTCACACGTTCCGCCTAGTTTTTATTTATTTACTGGTACTGCTACTTGTAATCGAGGGCACACCAAATAGTATAGTGGTTATACTATTTGGTTAGTGCCGTGATAAACTAGCTACTGATAGTCGAAGGGTAATCGAGCGAGAACCAGGCCCGGTTCCATGAAGCAACTATACAAGGTCTCGTCGGAAAAATAAGGGAAACGTAACAATGCTGCCAATAGTGCGACTGGAAGGGTTCTGCGTTGTAGGTGTGTGTGAAACGACCATTGAGTACGATTGATTAACCCTTTGATGGCACTGGGTTTCAATTTGCCCATTTGCAAAAATACCAGGCTTCAAATATGCTTCAAAAAAATGTCTGCTATAGAAAAAAACCATAATTCATGAAACAATTTTAATGCCCGATATATATCAGAAAAAGTCGGTTTGGTTCCTTCAGGAAAAAAGTTTGTCGAATAGTGTAATCTGCAAAAATTCGTTTGATGGTTCTCGAACAGAGATTGACTTGTTTTTGCATTGATTAGTACCCAAGGGTACTAAATGTCAAAATAAATAATGAACTTACTTTGAATGACATATGTATAAGCGATTATAAGTGGTTTACTGAAAAGAATATATGTATGTACATACATATGTATGTAGGTGTATTGAGGAGTAATGCTGTCATGTTTGCTGGAGTTTATGTACCACGTAGGGCTTTAAAATTCGAATCGTTGTGGCCTGATACTAATGCCATCAAGCCCATTAAGTTATGACTAAGGCCAGATATCTCGATTTTATTGAAAGCCTTGTCAAGGAAAGTAATAAGCGTCTGCCAATAAAAATGTTTGTGCAGTTGAACTTAAACTTGGCACCCTTTAGGTATTTTTTTCTGTCTTTTTTGTGAACAGCACGGTGCACCGCATCATGTTGCCAACCGAAACAGCAACATTGCTGCGCAGAAAATTCCCACGTTACGAAACTTTGCTGTTCATATTTATAAATCGATCAAAGTTGCTGGGCCAGCAAAATGGATTAAAATGTACGGATAGCGATACAAATCCTGATGTTGCAATAGGAAACATCGAGAGTATCGATAGTACTCTTATAAATTTGTTGTAATATCGAACATGAAAATACAGGAGTGCCTTTAGTTCATATTCTTAAGCAGAATAATTTGGATAATATGTTTTAAGTGAAAATCCAAATTTCCTTATACGATAAATGTAATCGCAGAAATTTAAATTATTTTGAGATGATTTCATTAAATTGAATGGAGTGATCAGTGCAGCTCATCCGCCTTGAAGACGGCTCTCCCATTTCGTTAAATTTGTGGGATTTGATTTAAACATAGGCGCCTACCTTTCTACTCTATTTACAAACAAAAATCGACTATCGAATATATTCGATAGACAAAAATAGCTTAATAAAATATACCCGAGATACTAGAAAACGATACGGCAGCGCGGCAAATGTCAGAGCCTATTCTATCCAAACTCTCCACACTCTCCAAAAAACAAATGCAAAGCAACACCATACAAACACACGCATAGCCAATTTAAGCAGGCCGTAATATATATGGATTGTCATATAATAGAGAGCGTTCAGGCGACACAGACAGAGTAGACACATATGCGTGAAAAACGAGCTGGCAACAACGATAGTTGACTAAGATATCCCAAATGTCAAGTAAAACTATCAAAACGGTGCGAATAGAAACTATAAATTGAGTGTTAAAGTATTTAACGCAAAACCATGGCTACGTCGCCTATCTGTGTGGATATAAGCTCGGAGTCGGAGGATGAGGTAAAGCTATAATCGGTCGTGTTGATTTTATGTGTTGAAAAGTACAGTTTGTGCATAAGTGTATGAATATGTGTTACAATGTATGTGAAACAAATTTTTTTTCGCGCTGCTTTTATTGAGAGCGAAACAGTACATATACCAGTGCAAGTGAGTAGAGTGCTGGTGCTGCCAGACCCAGCCAGTGTAGAGTTTCGATGTCTTGCAATTGCAATGGGAGCCCGATAATGTTCATTACAATAGGTGAAACCAGTTGATTGTGTGCGTATACTAGTCTCTCTCGCTTTCTCTCTCTCTCTCTCCCCCGGAGTAGCTTTATTTAAGACGTAATTTATGAGGAGAACCATTGAATCAGTTTCGAAATTCAAAGAATTGCACATTACGCGCGCTCTCTTACTCTACACAACTCACACATACACAAGCACACACGCACACATGTGTCAAAGCATGCTCAACACTTCATCCGGCGCCAGCTTTTTGCGGTTTTGTTTTCATTCAAAATTTGAAAATCTCCGAGCCAACAGGTTGCTCAATTACAGTTGCAATCCATCTTATTCAAGCCAATTTAACCCTCTTGCAGTATCCATCCGGTGCCAAGCGACGACGCCTGGATAGGCCCCGCAATGGGACCGCCAAACAGAGCCTGCCGGATAAGCTGATGAACATACCAAAAGCATCCGTGTCAGGCGGCGGCAGACTAGGAGCACTTAGCGGAGCAACAGCCGCAGCAGGAACAACATCCAATCCACCCGAATTTCAGCCACTCAAACCTATGCACATACCCAGTGGCATAACAATCACAAAGCACGGCAAGAATGCAGCCGCCTGCAGCAATGGGATGGTCATCACATCGATTGCTTCCATGCATGAATACAACAACAACAGCAACATATTTAACAACAATATCAGCAACAACAGCAACATCTTTAACAACAATATCAGCAACAACATCAACAAGAATAAGCCACAGAAAACGACAATGTCTCAGAAAGCTGCTGGTTATCCGTCAAACAGCAAACCACTCGGACAGAGCATTATGATAACCAGTGTGTCGTCGCCCAATCAGCAGACGGCGAAGCCGTCGTTTCCCACTCTGCCGGTGAAGCTGGTGCCTGGTCAGCAGTTGAAGCTGACACCCGCCCAACAAATGAAGCTGACGCCCGTTCATCAGGTGAAGACTACACCGCTCGGTCACCAGTTGAAGACAACGCCTACGCTTCAGATGAAGATATCGCCAGCGACAAACCAAGCGAAGCCGTCGCCCAATTTCCAGGTGCAGCAGACTTCCATTTACCGCATGAAGGGAACACCACTTCCGGGCTACCAGATGCCCACAAACCAGCCAAGGTTGACAACCACAAACCAGTTGAAGCCGATGCCCAGTAATCAAATAACAGTTTCGGCAGTTGCGCCCAAACTTGTGTCCACCCAACAACCACAAAAGCAGCTGCCACTCGCGGCTGTGACTCCAAAGAATCAGCAGCTCAATGCAGTTGCCGGCCCCCAAACGAAGAACACGGCCAGGCTGAGCATGCCGCAGCAAAAGATGAACGCTGGACAAATGAATCATCAGCATTTGCAGCAGCAGCAACATAAGAAACAGATCATGGCTCAGCAGCTGCAGCAGGCTGTTCTTAGTGGACCGAAGTACCAGCCGCAGCGGGCTGCCACGATTCAGCCGGTGCAGAAGACTCCGTCGGCACAGAAACAGCTGCCCACACTGCAGAAGGCACCGGCTAGAGCAGGAACGTCTCTGATGCAGCAGAAAAAGCAACAGCCGCAGCAGCAAATGCAGCGAGCGCCACCGCCCGCTCATCTCGTACAGAAGCAGACACCACCGCCGCTGCAGCTGATTTCAACGCATCCCCCGCCAGCCCACAGTCCTGCAGCCAAGATCCATCCACCAGCAGTCCGAGCTCCATCCATGCTACAGATAACGCCCGTGCCCCGTGTTCATCATGGCCTCACAATGAAGCAAGTGCCCAACCCGGCCGCTGGAGCCGCTCGCACGCTGCCATACAAAAGCAAGTCGGGCACTCCTCCGCTGACATCCCATCTGCAGTCGTTTACGGCCAGTGCGACACCACCGCAACGGCTGCTGGCCACGCCGCCGCACTGTTCAGCGGCGCTCAACGAGCCGCTGCTGGTGAATCTTCCGCCCACCACAAGCATCACGCCTCAGCTCACGCCCACAACCACACCGCCGCCGGCAGCGACAGCCCTGCAGCACCAACAATTGGCCAAGGCGTCCGCCTTCAAGCTGAACTCCCTGCCCGGCGCGAGCATCTCGCCAGTTCCCGCCAAGCCGCCGGCAAATAACATCAAGCGAATCCAGCCGATCACAGTGCTCAAGAAATCTGACGAGGACTGGCGCCGACATCTGGCCCAGCAGCATCTGCAGCAGGAACAGAAACTCCAACAACAGACGCAGCAACGGAAGCGGGACCACCAGCTGCCGCCGCCAACGATTGTGCTGGTGGAGTCACCGCCTACCACGCCTCCCACAGATAAGCAGGAGACAATACAGACAATGCCGGCGGCACAGAGACAACCAAACAGGAGTATGCCAGCGTCACCCAGAGTCAATTCCCCAACAGTCACGTCAGCAAACCAGGTGAAAAAGACTAAACCACCTGCGGAAATAGTCGTCAACCTGGACGATCTACCTGAGACGCCACCCGCGAGGCAGCCATCCGAGCAGAAGCCATCACCAGCGCCAGAGATGTCCGCGCTGGAGAAGCTTTCGGCAGAGAAGCCTGCAGACCGGTTGCCCTTTGTTCCGGAATACGAGGCACTGCTGCAACTCTGTGCAGAGTCTGATAAATCCAAGGAAATGACGAGACTCATTGAAACAAAGCTCACCAAATATTATTACAGTGTGCACGAGAGTTTTGTCAAGTCGCGCGGGTTCCGGAAGCTACTGGAATCGGCCATTGAGCGAATCAAAGCCGAGTCGGATATGGTCTACATGCACCTCAGCGGTGTGGTGGAGGAGCTGAAGGCTAGACGCAAGGCGAAGGTGGTGATTGCATCAGAATCAGAGCCAGATGCAGTGTTAGTACCAGAGAACACTCCAGCCATAGAAGTGGCTCCAATCTACCCGCCCACACGTGCTACGCTCGAGTCAAATCAGGGACGCGAGCAGGAGGAAGCCTGTGATGTTGTCCCCGAACCCATATCCCCGTGTATCGACAAACGCACAGATGCGCACATCAGGAGAATGAACATTGCCCTGCATAGGATAAATAAGAGGATCCACGCGCTAGAGAACGCCGAGGTGGATTGGGATGATGATGACAACTCCAGCTACTTGACGATGGAGCGCTACAAGAAGCGCGCCTGCGAAATCTATGAAAAAATCTGTGATCTAACCGGCGAGAGCAAGAGTGCCTTTCGCCAGCTGAAGCAACCGATCCGATTCGAGGATAGTCCCTATCCCCAGTTCAATCGCACGCTATCGTCTTTTGTGAATCGCATGCGGGAGTTCCCCGACTACCACGATGTCCTGCAGCTGCTCGAGCATTGCAACAAAATGAACAACATGGGCCTGGCCTCCTTCGAAATGAAGCGAATAGGTAAGAACGCAGCAACCACAAGGCCATGAAAATTATGATGTCCTAACTCTTTGTGCCCATTTACAGCCAGCGATGCTTTCCTTTCGGTGGGACGACTGCTGCAGTCGAAACGCAAGAGGGATCTGTATGAGACGGCCAATCACTTTACGGGCAGTGTCAAGGATCCGGCTGCCACGGACCCACAACTGTTGGCCAAGCTCAAGGAAAACAGCAAGAAGCACACCAAGATTAGTGATGTACTGGCAAAGTGAGCAATTCGAATGCTATCTTCCCTCCACTTGCGTTGCTAATTCGGCGATGTTTTCCTCTTTGTAGATATTCGAGGGAGCAGGATGTCAATACGGAGATCATGCGCGAGGCGCGTCTCAAGAAGCAAAAGGAAGCGGCAGCCGCTGCAGCTGTGATAGATGATGATGACAAGCCGTGCACCAGTGCCCAGGCAGCAGCCAAGGCTGCCGCTTTGCTGAATGGTTCCTCAGCAGCACGCCCGCCCAATGATGCCACGGCTGGTGGAGCAATCAATGATAAGGATGCCGATGATGAGGAGGACGACTCTGAATCAGAGGAGGATGACGAAGATGAGGAGGATCTTGATGAATTTGTGGACAAATTCAAGGTAAACGGCGACATAAGCGATGCCGATTCGGAGATTGAAGCGGAAACCTCGACTGAAACAGCAACACCAAAGACAGATGCGCTGGTGGCTTCGAAGGATGTGATAGATATAACGAGAGATGAGACTGCCGACAGCGATGCGAAGGCCAACCCCAAGTCCACGTTCAACCCCAATGATGCACCGCCCAATGGGAAACTAAAGATTATATCCGTTTCTAGTTTGAATGCCAGCGTCGTCAACGATAAGGCACAGGCCCAGGAACTGCTACTGGCACAGACACAGGAAAAGGCACAGAAAATCAAACAGAGCTCGAATCCCTTGCCGAAACGCGTTATTTCTGCTGAGATTATCATTTCCGACGAAGAGTCATAGTCCGATTGGATCCGATTGGAGCCAGCATCTGCGGGACAGCCGAAGCCACAGCTGCCGGCCACCTAAGTTTTGTTTTATTTTAAGTTATTTATTCGCCCAATATTAGTTGATTATTTTCTAATTCAAACAAAATTGCATTGTAATTGTAATTCTTGTAGTGTGTTCTGCACTGACCCGATCCCCTCCTGGGTGTACCGAGGGGCCTATGCAACGCGCAGACACACAAAATCCATAACACAGTGTACATATTTATCAGAGCATACTATTAAGTTAAGATTGTTTTAAACAAACACTAAGAAAAAATAATTGAGAGTAATCTGATCTTATCCACTTGCGAGTACACCGGGTTTAAAGCTTTAAAATCTCCTGCAGATACTTGGCTATGGCCGAGTCATCGCTGGCCGTTTCCTCGATAATATCAAAGTGATCGTATCTCTGCATCAGCTTGAAGTTTGTGGGAAAGCCAGCATTCTCCAAAACCTGGCTAAAGACGCGACTTTGCTCGATGAATGTCATGCTCTCGTGCTCTGCGGCCATCACGTGGAATTTAGTGAAACTCCAGGACTTGGCATCCGTATAATTCCACAGAATGGGCGACAGTGCCACAGCCTTGTCAGCGTTCAGTCCCAGAATGTTGCTGGGATTTACATTTTCCAAGGACCACAGCTCGCGTAGATCGTAGACGCCACACATGAAGATCAGCGAGCGAATAGTCCGACGTCTCTCGGGGGTGACTACTTCGTGAGCGTTTAGGATCTGTGCCAGCATGTGCCCGCCAGCCGAATGTCCAGCAAAATGAATCTCTGTGATATTTGCCTTCTCGGCATACTCAAAGATCCAGTTAAGAAAATTGGTAAACTCCTGCATCAGCTGGTGCAGGGTCACCTGCGGGCACAGATTGTAGTCCATGACAGCCACCCGGTAGCCACGACGCACCAGGGGACCGACCATGGAGCAGGAGTGGGTTATGTCCAGCATTTGCCAGTAGCCCCCATGGACATACACAAAAAGCGGAGAGGATTCACTGGTGGAATCGTTGTAAAAGGCATCCACAATTTGCCGATCGTCCTGGCCGCCATATCGAAAATGGTCCACTTTTATTGCCTGCTTGTCCGTCAAGTCTTTACCCTCTGGAAGGGGAGTTGAGGTTCATTTGCGATCTTTAATGAATTTAATTAATTTCTCGTTTGCTCACGTTTTACTGTCAGCTGTACGAAATTGTCTTGTACTGACAAGTTGGGTGCGGTCTGATCTTGGAACCGTATGGTGTGATAGCTGGGAAAGTAATCGCGCTCCAGGTCAGTGTTTTTTGGATTATACATAGTAATTGTGATAAGAACTTGTATTGGGGTCAAATGAAAACTGAAAAAGTATGCACAATTGAACCACTAATTAGTATATATGTAAATGAGTGTTATGTTGCAACCTGCGGTTGAGAACAATGCAGATCCGAGTTATTTTTGGAACAAGTCTAACCGGCTTTGAACTTAAAATGCGATTGATTTCAACGTTTAATCGAGCGCTTTTATTCAGTGGCATGTTTTTTGCAGCACTGCAACTGAACTCCATAAATGTATTACACGTACTCGTATTACTTTGATTACGAGAACGCTACTCTACCTTCTGTCCAAGTCATAAATTTAATACAAAAATTCTACTTGACCAAGTCAGTCAATCATAAAAAATCGTTAACAGATTGTTAAAATTTTTTAAACAACAAATTGGCACAAGCGGCATGTTTCTCTCATTCCTCTCACTTCTCTTTTTGTTTTATTATATTTCTGGGAATTATTCAGTTATATTTTTGATGGTTTTTTGTGCG
This sequence comes from Drosophila guanche, assembly GCF_900245975.1. NCBI lineage: Eukaryota > Metazoa > Arthropoda > Insecta > Diptera > Drosophilidae > Drosophila > Drosophila guanche. The sequence goes on along the minus strand of NW_022995795.1, from coordinate 46,939 downwards.
AACCAATCAGCTGTTTGCGTGTTAATTTGTGTCGTCCCAAGAAAAAATACATTATTTGTGGAAAATATTGTATATTGTATTGTACGTAATATTATTTGTGGAATAAAGCAGGAAAAGTTGTGCAATTTGTACGGAAAGCCTACGGCCTACCTTCCTGCAGGCGTGCTGCGTTCTATGTACCAAACTGTATGCTTAAAGCTTATTTAATAAGAAATCCAATAAAAGGACGTCCTTAATCTTAGCAAATCTTGTAGAAAAATAAATGTTGTTATTAAACCGAATATTAAAATCGGTTTATAAGTTTTCTAATTAAACAACCAACACTGTTGGCTAGATAAGCAAAACAAAAACGCGCGCGTAGACAAATTTTGTTGACAAAAAAATCGCCATCATTGTTAATTAAGCCCAAGATACTCTACGCCAGGTAAGTATTGGAGCAAAGCTGTAACAAGTTACATATTTCGACGTGGCGATTTCCCCCTTGTAAAGGCGGGTGGCCAAATATATCCCCCCTACCCAAGGGTAGAGCGGTAACTTAAAACCTCAAAAAAAAAAATATAAATAATTAAACAACGAGAAGGGACGTGTGAGACGCTTCTTACGCGTCACAACTTTTATACCCGGCACTCAGTACTACATCTGCACCTTAGCGGTGTTTTGTCAAATTTTACATTTTTTCTTCATCTGTCATCTATATCTACAACACTTCTCACACCAACAGGAATGCAAATATACCTCGACTGGGCGAGGTAGTAAATACATATGTGCAGCATAAGCGCGAGTTTGCCTTTTTGAGTAAGTTTTTATATAATCAGTAAATTTCTGACCTTGAGAAGGGACTTAAAGTCAATCCCAGATCGTTTTGGCGCTTCATAAGTTCAAACGAGAAGGACCGTGTGAGAGCTTTTTACGCGTCACAACTTTTATACCCGTTACTCAGTACTACATCTGTACCTTAGCGGTTTATTGTCAAATTTTACATTTTTTCTTCATCTGTCATCTACATCTACAAGACTTCTTCAGACTTCACGCCAACACGCTCCTTTAGCTCGCCCCTTCCCCAGAGGCGCTCACTGCAGAGTCACGGCGGAGGCAGAGTGTAAATGAGAGAATGTGCAAAATGTGGGTTTAGCCACTGAAAATTATTTTCTTCATTGTGGCTATAATAATGATCCAATCGGATCCCAATTCAGGGATCATGGTCATTCCCTACGGAATGGCGTTTTTAGTTTTCTTTTATCTTCTAAATTGTAGCATTGGGAGGTTTTCTGACTTTTGCGGGGGCGGAAAGGGGCGGGAATCATTTTTGAAATACACTTGTAATGTCTGGATGCAAAATTTGGTGGCTCTAGCTTTTATAGTCTTTGAGTACTAGGCGCTCATCAGGACGAACAGACGGACGGACAGACAGACATGACTCAATCGACACGGCTATTGATGCTGATCAAGAATATATATACTTTATTGGGGTCGGAAAAGTTTCCTTCTGTGCGTTATATACAACCGGTATAGAAAAGATCGACGAGCTCTCTTCCTTCTGCTATGAGTCTAGGTGACCTATTGGCATAGCTAACTTGTTTTTATTTTTTGCAAAAATTAGCCCCGCCCACTCAAAAGGGCGAAAACCACCGAAACCTACAATTTTGAAGATAAAAGAAATTCCGTAGCGAAGGACCCTTTCTATCAGATCCCCAATTTGGGAACCGATTGGATCATTATTATAGCCAGAATGAAGAACTTAATTTGCAGTGGCTAAACCCATCCCGTCCCGCAGCTTATATTTGTTTTTTTCATATTCTCTCATTCACACTCTGTTTCTGCAATGGCGGCCTCTGCCGCGTCTCTGCCTCTGGGGAAGGGGGGCGAGCTAAAGGAGCGTGTTGGCGTGAGAAGTGTTTTAGATGTAGATGACAGATGAAGAAATAATGTAAAATTTGAAATAAAACCGCTAAGGTACAGATGTAGTACTGAGTACCGGGATAAAAGTTGTGACGCGTAAGAAGCGTCTCACACGTCCCTTCTCGTTTTAGATCAAATTTTGAGCCTTATGCTGATTGGAATGATTTAGGTATACTAAACTCTAATCCGTCGGTGGTCAATATTGGCTCACTGTCTGTATCTTATTGTGACTTATTGTGACAAGTCTTGTAAGCTTGACAGTTATGGCATTTCTTCCTTTCTGCTTTGCAACTGCAGTGTTGCTTTTTGTGATCCTCTTAAGATCCTCTTCACAAGGTCTCTTGTCACGGACCAATTCTTTGAAAAGTGAGAATCAGCCAAGGTCATGCCCGTTTTTAAGAAAGGCAGCTAATAGGTTGATATAGGTTATATATATATATATCAGATATATATAGGACCAATTGCCAAACATTGTAATGTGACGAAGCTTTTGAGCGAATCATAGCTAAAAAGATCACTTTCCTCAAGTGGTCATGCATTACTCAAAATCAACATTTGTTTATGGCGGGTAGATTCACGACCAGCTATTTCATCTAGGGATTCACTCCGGCCTGATAGATTGCTTCACTTCATATTTTGAGCGACAGGAGTATGTGGTGCTGATAAACGGGAAGCATTCCGACCCATACATGGCTACCTCCGGCCTTCCTCAGATGCACTTGGTCCACTGCTATTTACTATATATATAGTAATATAATAATATAATATTCTCATAATTCTTTAAGTATTTAACTTTGAGTTTTATTTTTTTGTTCAAAATATGTTAATTATTATTTTTGAGTTTTATTTTTTTTTACTCAAACGTAATTATTAATAATAATAATTAATTATTATTAGTTTAAATTTATATTTCAATTATAAACAAAGATAAGTCATGAAAACCAGCCACTCTTGTGTAGAATTGAACGATGATTCGAGTAAAATTACAGTTTTAAACTGAGAGTCCTAACCAGTGGTAATATTAAACAGAAGATCAAAGGCGGGGAAAGTGATTTAAGAGATACTGTATATTTACAGTATATTTTGAAACTGAAAGGTTTTATTTCGGTATATTTCCGAGGATCTGTCGGTTTACTTTTTCGATAATTCCGCGGTCACACTGACAGCCACGCTATAGTGAAAAAATCGAAAAAATTGAATTTTAATCTTGAAATAAACTGAAATAAAAGTTCGTAAGTGGTTTTACGACTTGCGCTGCGAATCTCCACAACATTTTGATTTCTTCAAACGTGCTAGACACCGACCAGGAGACTTTTTCACGACGACCACCCCGCGCCAGCAGCGGAAGAGAAAAAAATTGAACATGGCCGAGGACTTTGATGTTGAGGCAATGCTTGAGGCGCCATACCAGAAAAGCGTAAGTTCCCACTTCATACTCACAAGTATTGAAGTATTGAACATATAATTAAGCCAAAGCAAATGGTTTGTACAACAACAAAATGAAGATATTTTCACTGCGAAGAAAAACAGTTACTCTACATGTATGTTTGTATACTTCTTTTCTACATAGACACCCACATAGCGCGCGCCGTTCGTACGTGCATTTTGTGTTTGTATGTAAGTCGTCGTCTCGGGCACACACACAAACGTATACATATTACATATTCAATGCATACTAAGTGGCGGCCGACTGTCTTAAATCGATTTTTTTAACCCAATTTTTCTTTCATAAACTGAAATCGGCAAGCGAAACACTGCAGAGCGTGATTCTTTTTTTCTTCATAAATTTTCGTACCTTGCGCCCGCCCTCACACGGAAAATTGTTTTCCAGCGACAAAGTGTGTGTTCGTGCGAAACTCTGTCCTTTTATGGGTGCATGTGTATGTTGTATGCGTTGTTTACTTTATGCTGCGAGACATTTAACGGTGAATCCAGACAAGTCCCCTCGAGGGGTACTGTGGGTGGCATAATTTATCACAAAAACAAAGTTCCTCTTTTTCATGGACTTGCAATAAAACACATTCTACGGACTGTCCCAGATTCTTTCAGCATTTTCTTCAGTTTTCTATTTACTCAACCGTTTTACAAGCTTATCATATCAGGGTAGACCATTCTCTCTCCAGATGTTTTCAAACGTAAGAAGTTTGCGACCCACAAAACTCAATCTTTCTCGGTTCAAAATAAAAGCAGATAAGCAGTAATGTAAAAGCTCTCCCTTAAAGATCACTCTGTCTTAACTAAAGAGTAGTACTAACGGTTTTGGGTACTCTTAAACTATTAACAATCTGTCTCTTTTTCCAAAAGTTTCGAGGGGAAATAACACTTGAATAGTTGAAAATCAATTTTATATTATAATTCTTAAATCGGAATTAGTTTCAAATTAAAAGTCAAAATAATTGAATGTGTTTATTATTCTGTTGATATATCTTATGAACCCAACTCTAAATAAAAAAAAAAACTTCAAAAAGTTCCCGAAAATTGAATTTTTTTTTTTTCAACAGATACAGATAAGGAGTTTTTATCTGAATTCTAGTTATATTCAACATTCTCTTAGTTGTCCATTATACATAGCACCCCCCCCCCCCTCCCCCACACACACACGCCAAAAAAAGCCTCAATCTGCAAATCTTTGAGTTTGAGTTGATTGCTCTTATTTCTCCCTCTCTGCTCTCTCTTAACTTACACATAACTCCTTCCCCCACCCCCAAAAAACCAACAAACAAACCAATGAAAAAAAATTTAAAAAAAATGCTAGAATAATCCTGAAGGGTGAAATGTCTTTGCAGAGAATCGTATAAGCTCAATATTGTTGCTAGAGATTGTTTTGGTCATTCTAAATACAAAAAGCTGGAGACCATTTGGTAAGTTTTGAATGTGCCACAGAAGCTGCGAACAAAAAAAAAATCAAATGAAAAACAAAATATATGTATGTAAAAAGAACAAAAAAAAGTACTCAAAAAACAAATGAAATCAAAACATATCTAGGCATTTTTTGGTGTTTCAGAAAAAACTACCGTATGATTTGTTTAAGTTTCGAGATAATTTTTTTCAACACACCAACAATTCAAATTTACAATTCTCGTTACTTTACTGCTTTTTTGTATATGCATCCAATCAAATGAAACTGAACGTGAACTAAATTTCAGATAAACTCTACCTAACTTGTCTGGGGCAGCAGGCAGCACTACTACTACTCCACTCTACTACTACTCTCACTCACAAAAGACAGACCAGAACGAAAGAAAGTCAGTCTCTAAGAGAAAGTGCAAAGAAATGCATGTCTTAATAAGAAAACACAATCTAAGGTCTAAACAAGAACTGAATCTGAATCCGTGAAAAAGTAATAAGCTATTTTCTATACAATTCACCATATATAGCATTATCATCTTGTACTTATATAATGTCTATGTCCTTATATCTATGTGTAGAGGATGTCGTCTCAAATGAGAACAGAACCAAGTCAACCAAAGTCCACCTCCACTACTCAACCACTAGCCAGCGCTAAAACATAAAAAAAAAGAAAAACAAACATTCCCCAAAAACCAAAACCGTGATAGAGAATGAGATGAGAAATGATGTGGAGACAACTTTTCTCGCGCGTCGTCATGAAACCGTCTTCTGATCTGTGTGTGTGCCATAATCAGATATATACACATTTATTTGTGTATATATTATTTATGAAAACTATTTTATAAGATCTCTCTTAACATATATTTGTGTACTTCTACATCTCTCTGTCTCTGTTTTATGGCTATAAATTGGCAATGATCCCCCACGATCATTGCTGACTTAAGCATTTCTATTTTATATACTTGCAGATACACAAAAATTTAACTAATTTACTTTAATTTGCTTTCTCTTATTCAAAAAAATAATATATACTTAAAAATATATATACAAAAAAAAAATGATACGAAAACTGAAAAATAATATATTATGAAAACCAAAAACAAATGAAATAAATCGATAAATCAACCAACATCAAAAACCCAACGCGACAACAACGTAACGTACGAAACCACAACAAAACCCCACCCACAACCCAAAAATTTTAAATTATTTGTATGTACATTATTGCTTACGATCCTCACCCAATCCATGCCCAATTCAAAACCAAACACCTAACCGAAAATCCAAAACTCAATATCCAATACCCAATCCAATATCCGAAACCAACATACAAAAACGAAACCTATCTGTGTATAGAGTGTCAGTGCGAGCAGCGGTGGACGTGGAAGACGCGGTCGGAGCAATGGCAGTGATGGCAGTCCCAGCGGCGGTGGTGGTGTGCAGGCGGAGATCAACGATGGTCATTCACACAATGGAACACGTAACAGCAGTGGCAGTGGCGCAGGCGGAGGCGCAAGATCAAACAAAAAGCCAACGAAACGATCGCGGTAAGATTTTACAAATTTCTGAAAAAAGTTTCTATAACCACTAAGAGATTTCCCTTTTGTATTGCAGCAGTCGCAGCGGTGTGCGTGATAACAAATCCAGAAGAGAGCGCAGTGGTCGTGGAGGCGGTGGAGATCGTAGCGGCGGCGGTGACCGCAACAGCTATCGCGACAAGGAGAAAGAAAGAGAGCGCGATCGTCATCGTGATGCTGGTCCTGGCAAACGTCCCGACAACGAGCGGGAACGGGAGAAGCCGGAAAGATCACGTCGCAGTCGATCAAGAGAAGAGCGTGGAGGAGCAGGAGGTGGTGCTGGCGTCGATGATCGTCGGGTACGCTATGGCGATCGTGGTGAGAGAGATCGACGCTCTCGCGATCGTCGTGACGGCGGCAAGCCGTCCGTACAACGCGATCGATCCAGGGACAAGCGTCGACGCAGTCGCTCTCGTGAACAGCCTCGTAAACGATTGAGTCCGGTGCGTGATCGCAAGCGTAGTCCTTCGCGATCAAGAGATAAAACGTAAGTTTATTGTATAAGTAAGCAAATGCAGCGTGTGCCAATCTAACCTAGACATCCCTTTCCCCCCAAAAGCAGCAGTCGCCGTCGTGGCAGCTACTCGCCTCGTCGGCGATCACAACCAAATGGCGGCGGCGCTGGCGGTGGTGGCGATCGTACGCCTCCCACAGAGCTGAGTCCCGAGGAGCGGGATGCTCGAACTGTGTTCTGCATTCAGCTATCGCAACGTGTCCGCGCTCGCGATCTGGAAGAGTTCTTCTCCAGCGTGGGCAAAGTGCGCGATGTGCGTCTGATTACGTGCAACAAGACGAAACGCTTCAAGGGCATTGCCTACATCGAGTTTGAGGATCCCGAATCGGTGGCCCTGGCTCTGGGTCTGTCCGGCCAGCGGCTGCTCGGCGTGCCCATCATGGTACAGCACACGCAGGCTGAGAAGAATCGCCTACAGAATGCAACGCCTGCATTCCAGCCCAAGAGCCACGTGGGTCCCATGCGCCTGTATGTGGGGTCGCTCCACTTTGACATCACCGAGGAAATGCTAAGGGGGATATTCGAACCATTTGGCAAGATCGATGCCATTCAACTCATTATGGACACGGAGACTAATCGCTCTAAGGGCTACGGATTTATTACGGTATGTTTTAACAATTTCAAATCTAAAAGTTATACATACAAATAGCTTTTTTGTTCCATTTTGCAGTACCACAATGCTGAAGATGCCAAAAAGGCTTTGGAACAGTTGAATGGCTTCGAGCTCGCTGGACGTCCCATGAAGGTGGGAAATGTGACGGAGCGGTTGGATATGAATACCACCTCGCTGGACACGGATGAGATGGATCGAACTGGCATTGATCTCGGCGCCACAGGGCGATTGCAGTTGATGTTCAAGCTGGCGGAGGGAGCGGGTCTTGCCGTGCCACAGGCGGCGGCCAATGCTCTGTTGGCCACTGCACCGCAACCGGCGCCGGTTCAGCAGCAGCAGGCGACACCATCAATAGCCACACAGTGCTTCATACTGTCGAATATGTTTGATGCACGCACGGAGACGAATCCCACATGGGACGTGGAGATACGCGACGATGTGCTGGAGGAGTGCGCCAAGCATGGTGGAGTGCTGCACATCCATGTGGACACCGCCTCGCCCACAGGCACCGTATACGTAAAGTGTCCGAGCACAACGACTGCGGTACTGGCGGTGAATGCGCTGCATGGCCGATGGTTTGCCGGACGCGTAATTACGGCGGCATATGTGCCCGTCGTCAACTATCACTCAATGTTTCCGGACTCTGTGGGCACCTCCGATTTGGTGGCCCTGACGCGCAAGAGCACCGAAGATGATTGATGGGAAGAATAGGAGGAAGATGTAGAGTGTTTTTTCTTCGATGTGGAGGCAACTCGCAGTAATATTGTTCTTATTCGTTACAAAAATCATATTTGATCAGAATATTTTCAATTGTTTTCAAAGACTTTTCGACGCAAGTTGAAAACTAGGGTGCACATATTAAAATACAATAAAATACACCAATAAATATATTTAAAAACGTATAAATTATGCATTCCTAACCACGACAAATGCGCTATACCATTGGGGTTCTTAATTCAACAAAACATTTTTATGTGCGAATATCTTGAAAACGTTTTTATTTTTAATTATAGATTTCTTGAGTAAAAACCCATAAATAAGCCACAAACATTTTAGAAAAGATGCTGCACGGGATAGATCGCTGACTTGGATAAAACAAAACAAAAATCATAATTTACTTTAATATCACCAAATATTACTCTTAGAATCACCGCAAATCTCAGAACATATAGCATTTGATCAAAAGCGAGACTTAATATTCAAAGCAGCAATATATAAAAAAATAGTCGATTATTAGGCCATCATACAATAAAATAAATAAATAATAAAAATGTACAAGAATTGTAGAACGCAAACAACTTTTAAATATAGGGGTGTAAGTGGGTTAAGTTCGATGTTTCCAAAGTATTTTTGCAGTCTATTTAAAAAATGATACGGTATATTACGATATATTTCTGAGTGTCGGTCTATCGATAAATCTGCGGATAACCACTGCTCGAGCAGCGAAATTAGTTAAATTAATTATTTTAATTCGTTGCTCCCCTACACGCACACAAACGCAACTTTTATATTCAATAGTTCAATTACTTGCTAACAATTTGCAACCATTGACGAGCGCGTATTGCCGAGCAAACTTAAAGAAAATTCCATGTGACGATTGAATTTATCGCTTGCGCGTGTGTGTGTAAGCAGCACGCTGATGAAAAAAATGGAAAACACAATCGCACAGCTACAACAAATGTAGGTATTAGAACTAGCAACAACAATGCCAAATCATAGTAAGGGCAAAATTGAAAATTCAATAATTCGATGGCCTAAGGTCTGGAGGTTAATATCGTTGTACGGAAAGGCTATTATGAATTTGTGCTGGAATGAAAACAAAGTGTAATGTAATGAAATGAAGACCGCAATGTTTTATAACGGGAGTTCAAAATCACAATACAGCTGCGCCCACGCAACTTAGTGTGTGTGATAATTTTACCTCCCACACGCAGCATCCCCACCCAAGCCCCGTCTAATAATGGCCCAGCTGATTCATTGGGGTTAAGCAATCGCCGTTGAAGGCATAGGAATACCCCTTAAAAATAAATCACATGAAAAACTGAAACGTCGTCTAATGACCCTGCCCCACTGGGCGGCAGATGAGCGTTGTCGCGGCTTATATAAGTGAACGGTAATAATGTCCAAGTGTGTGTGTGTACCACTGTGCCGTGTTTGTGTGTGCGTATTTTAAATCGTAAATCGTGAAAATAGCCCAAAACAAATTTGTGGGAAACGATCGCCATCCACACAACCAACGCAACTTTAAAAAATTTGTCGATCTTTTGGCAAGCATTTGAGGGTTGCCGTGGCTTCGAAATTAATTTTAGAGCATTATGCCATCCCATCCACTTCAGTTCCACTTTTTTATTCTTTGTGTTCTGGGCTGACAATTGCGCGCTTTACGCTTGGAAAAACGGAAAGAGAAATGATGCGTGAGTGTGTGTGTGTGTGACAGAGTGCGAGTATGTTTGACAAGTTGGTAGCAGCGTCATCGACATTTGCAGCCACTGCCAAACTATTACCGTTTAACGCCGCCGCCGGTTTTTCATTCACGAAACTCTTTTGTTGTTGCTATTTCTGACTATCCCCCCTTCCCCGTCAGTCTTTCCTTTTATGTAAATTTCTCTCAACATTTTCTATTTTCTTTTCTTGCGCCTTGTGTTACGCAATGCAGGCGGTGGACGTTCGACGAACTGCAGCGTAGCAAAAAGTTAAGAGACAATTGCTTGACTTCATAGCGTTATTGGAGTGCAGCGGACGGGGCTATTGGCACGTAGCCGTATCTTTTATTTTCAGTTCAGTCTTTTTTGGGGCATCTCTTTGGCGTTGGATTCTGTGTACTCAGTAAACATATGTCGTTTCTTTTGTGCTTTTGTATCAACCTCGAAACTCCAATATGACTTGCAGACTCCGTTTAGGCACTCGTTTGTGTTAATCAGGCACTCGGAAATCAGCTTGAGATGCTCTGCAGGCACCGTTTTATCAGAGTCAATATAATAATAAGATGGATAACGCTCATATATTAAATTGGCAGTCTGCAATTCGACGAGCGACGAAAAGCCAAAAAAACACTCCCTGTGACGGTCGCTCACATATGAGAGCGTAGAAATAGTAAAATAGAATGCGCTTGCATGTGTTAGTACGCACAAGCCAAGCAGACAATTTTCGAGACAAAAATATTTTCATAAAATATTTTCTTAAAATATTATTTTCCGATTGACTTGTCATTACGCACGCTGAATACCTTACTAACATTTACTCGCAGGTGAAGTCATGTATGAAATATTGTACGACTATTTACATACGTATGTTGTATACCGAATATATTCTGTAATACAAGTATAGTGTGGGGGCAAACGTCTTCCGAAAGTCTGAAGATCTGGAATACGTGTGCACACATACATTTGTCGAGAGCCTAGACCCATCATATTCTTATATTGTCTTTGTTTTAACCATACACATTGTGACCAGATGGGAGAACAAAGCCTAAAAGAAGGTTTTTATGATCGGATCGTATTAGACAAGTTAGAAGATAAATTGAAGAATGTAAAGTTTTACACAATGCACACAGATCTTTAAACATAAATGTGTGACCAGTTGGTCCATCTACTTGTCTGGACGTTGATATGCAATGACTGCACAATCAAGTCCTCCTCCCGCCCAACAAATCCTCCTCCCGCCCAACAAACCCTCCTCCCGCCCAACCGACCGAGGGGCGCTGCCTCATGACGCGCGGCGCGATTAACCGAACCGGTCGCGAGCATGCAGGAAAGATATATTTGAATTATAATCCGAGCATAAAACCCTAAAGGGTTCGTGCAAGGCATAATTCGATCTACACAGTGGAAGGAACAAAGGAATATAGTTTCTAGTGGGTGTAATGGGAATCGTAAAGTTTACGCGACTCAACAAATAAGGGCTGTCTACATCCCCCTTGATCAAGTTGTGCATAAAAATTACACCAAGAATTTTTCTACGACTAACTAAGGATGGAATGGACTTTAATGCAAATTTTATGACGCCCTTCCATTGAGTATTCCATCGAGTTATCTCATATTACATACACACACATGTGTACAAGTCCAAGTCCAAGTTAATTTTGAATGAGTGGGATACTTGGCGACTGCCAATTTAGTAGTTGAGTTGACAAAAATTTGGACGAAAATCCTTTGACGTTTCTCTAATATTTATAGTATTAACGAGAAGGGACGTGTGAGACGCTTCTTACGCGTCACAACTTTTATACCCGGCACTCAGGACTACATCTAGATGTAGAAGACATCGCCAGCCACTAGATATCGTTTACATTACAGAACACGTAGTAAAAGCCTACTAAATAAAATGAATCAAACAAATTGGATAAGTTAATATTTTCTAATTTATGAGATATTTAAAACAGCAATAAAATTGGTACATTCTGGGACCGATAGGTTTCACAGCAAATTTTTCGAAAGTGGCGCCATCTATGAAAATTTCTTGTACGCAACTTTGATGGTCCAATGGTCTGAACATTCTGTGCAATAATGACCGATAGGTTTCACAGCAGGGGGAGGGCAGAGGCAGGGGCCGAGTGAAGCAGAAGCAGAGTGTGAATGAGAGAATGTAAAAAGAGCAACAAAAGCTGCGGGACAGGGTGGGTTTAGCCACTGGAAATTAATTTCTCCATTGTGGCTATAATAATGATACGATCGGATCCCAATTTGGTGATCTGATAGATATGGCCCTTTCCTACGGAATGGTGTTCTCTTGTATCTTCAAAACTGTAGATTTGGGGGGTTTTCTCCCTTTTGCGGTGTCGGAAGGGGGCGTGGCTCATTTATGAAATACACTGGTTTCAGTGTGAGCATATAGCAGTCTGGATGCATTTGGTGGCTCTAGCTCTTAGTCTCTGAGAACTACCCTATATAAGCTGTGTGAGAGGGGGGGGGGGGGTTTAAAATCGGCAGAGGCAGAGGCCGAGTGAAGCAGAGTGCGAATGATCCAATCGGATCCCAATTTGGTGATCTGATAGATATGGCCATTCCCTACGGAATGGAGTTTGTAGTTTTCTTTCATCTTTAAAATTTTAGATTTGGGAGGTTTTCGCCCTTTTTCGGGGGCGAAAGGGGACGGGGTTCATTTTTTAAATACACTTGTAACAGTGTGAGCATACAGAAGTCTGGATGCAAAATTTGGTGGCTCTAGCTTTTATAGTCTCTGAGATCCAGGTGCTCAACAAGACGGACGGACAGACAGGCATGGCTCAATCGACTCGGCTATTGATGGTGATCAAGAATATATACACTTTATGGGGTCGGAAACGATTCCTTCTGTGTGTGACATACATTAACTTTGTGCACAAATACAATATACCCTATTTACTCTTCGAGTACCGGGTATAAAACAAATAGCTGCGGGAGGGGGGGTTGTTAAAAGTCGGCAGAGGCAGAGGGACGGCAGAGGCTGAGTGAAGCAGAGTGTGAATGAGAGAATGTGAAAAAAACAACAAAAGCTGCAGGACAGTGTGGGTTTAGCCACTGCTAATAAATTTCTTCTTTCTGGCAATAATAATGATCCCATCGGATCCCAATTTGGTGATCTGATAGATATGGCCATTCCCTACAGAATGGCGTTTTTAGTTTTCTTCTATCTTTAAAATTGTAGATTTGGGAGGTTTTCGCCCTTTTGCGGGGGCGGAATGGGGCGGGGCACATTTTTTAAATACACTTGTAACAGTGTGAGCATACAGAAGTCTGGATGCAAAATTTGGTGGCTCTAGCTTTTATAGTCTCTGAGATTCAGGTGCTCAACAAGACGGACGGACAGACGGACGGACAGACGGACAGACAGACAGGGCTCAATCGACTCGGCTATTGATGGTGATCAAGAATATATACACTTTATGGGGTCGGAAACGATTCCTTCTGTGTGTTACATACATTAACTTTGTGCACAAATACAATATACCCTATTTACTCTTCGAGTACCGGGTATAAAACAAATATAAGCTGCGTGAGGGGGGGGGGGGGTGGTTAAAAGTCGGCAGAGGCAGAGGGACGGCAGAGGCAGAGGCCGAGTGAAGCAGAGTGTGAATGAGAGAATGTGAAAAGAACAACAAAAGCTGCAGGACAGTGTGGGTTTAGCCACTGCTAATTAATTTCTTCTTTCTGGCTATAATAATGATCCAATCGGATCCCAATTTGGTGATCTGATAGATATGGCCATTCCCTACAGAATGGCGTTTTTAGTTTTCTTCTATCTTTAAAATTGTAGATTTGGGAGGTTTTCGCCCTTTTGCGGGGGCGGAATGGGGCGGGGCACATTTTTTAAATACACTTGTAACAGTGTGAGCATACAGAAGTCTGGATGCAAAATTTGGTGGCTCTAGCTTTTATAGTCTCTGAGATTCAGGTGCTCAACAAGACGGACGGACAGACAGACAGGGCTCAATCGACTCGGCTATTGATGGTGATCAAGAATATATACACTTTATGGGGTCGGAAACGATTCCTTCTGTGTGTTACATACATTAACTTTGTGCACAAATACAATATACCCTATTTACTCTTCGAGTACCGGGTATAAAACAAATATAAGCTGCGGGAGGGGGGGTTGTTAAAAGTCGGCAGAGGCAGAGGGACGGCAGAGGCTGAGTGAAGCAGAGTGTGAATGAGAGAATGTGAAAAAAACAACAAAAGCTGCAGGACAGTGTGGGTTTAGCCACTGCTAATAAATTTCTTCTTTCTGGCAATAATAATGATCCCATCGGATCCCAATTTGGTGATCTGATAGATATGGCCATTCCCTACGGAATGGCGTTTTTAGTGGTTTTATTTATCTTTAAAATTGTAGATTTGGGAGGTTTTCGCCTCTTTGCGGGGGCGGAAGGGGGCGGGGCACATTTTTTAAATACACTTGTAACAGTGTGAGCATACAGAAGTCTGGATGCAAAATTTGGTGGCTCTAGCTTTTATAGTCTCTGAGATCCAGGTGCTCAACAAGACGGACGGACAGACAGACATGGCTCAATCGACTCGGCTATTGATGGTGATCAAGAATATATACACTTTATGGGGTCGGAAACGATTCCTTCTGTGTGTGACATACATTAACTTTGTGCACAAATACAATATACCCTATTTACTCTTCGAGTACCGGGTATAAAACAAATATAAGCTGCGGGAGGGGGGGTTGTTAAAAGTCGGCAGAGGCAGAGGGACGGCAGAGGCTGAGTGAAGCAGAGTGTGAATGAGAGAATGTGAAAAAAACAACAAAAGCTGCAGGACAGTGTGGGTTTAGCCACTGCTAATAAATTTCTTCTTTCTGGCAATAATAATGATCCCATCGGATCCCAATTTGGTGATCTGATAGATATGGCAATTCCCTATAGAATGGCGTTTTTAGTTTTCTTTTATCTTTAAAATTGTAGATTTGGGAGGTTTTCGCCCTTTTGCGGGGGCGGAATGGGGCGGGGCACATTTTTTAAATACACTTGTAACAGTGTGAGCATACAGAAGTCTGGATGCAAAATTTGGTGGCTCTAGCTTTTATAGTCTCTGAGATTCAGGTGCTCAACAAGACGGACGGACAGACGGACGGACAGACGGACAGACAGACAGGGCTCAATCGACTCGGCTATTGATGGTGATCAAGAATATATACACTTTATGGGGTCGGAAACGATTCCTTCTGTGTGTTACATACATTAACTTTGTGCACAAATACAATATACCCTATTTACTCTTCGAGTACCGGGTATAAAACAAATATAAGCTGCGTGAGGGGGGGGGNGGGGGGGGGGGGGGGGGAGGGGGGGGGGGGGGGGGGGGGGGGGGGGGGGTGGTTTAAAGTCGGCAGAGGCAGAGGCCGAGTGAAGCAGAGTGTGAATGAGAGAATGTGAAAAGAACAACAAAAGCTGCAGGACAGTGTGGGTTTAGCCACTGCTAATTAATTTCTTCTTTCTGGCTATAATAATGATCCAATCGTATCCCAATTTGGTGATCTGATAGATATGGCCATTCCCTACGGAATGGCGTTTTTAGTGGTTTTATTTATCTTTAAAATTGTAGATTTGGGAGGTTTTCGCCTCTTTGCGGGGGCGGAAGGGGGCGGGGCACATTTTTTAAATACACTTGTAACAGTGTGAGCATACAGAAGTCTGGATGCAAAATTTGGTGGCTCTAGCTTTTATGGTCTCTGAGATCCAGGTGCTCAACAAGACGGACGGACAGACAGACATGGCTCTATCGACTCGGCTATTGATGCTGATCAAGAATATATATACTTTATGAGGTCGGAAACGCTTCCTTCTGTGCGTTACATACAACCGTTATTCGCACAAATACAATATACCCTATTTACTCTTTGAGTACCGGGTATAAAAATCATTCATTTATCAGCGAAAAGTTAAGCAATGCCCGCGGCATTCCTCCCTTCGCTCATTCGAAATGAAATAATGAAAGGCAGACAGCCAAAAGGGGGAATAAAAAAAGCGTCGCTTGGCAGCTGGCTTATTCGTTCCATGTGATTTCCAGACAATTAACACATTTCTCTCTCCCGTTTTTATTTTTAGTTGAGCGACTTACTAACTAGAAAGTAAAGCAGTTGGCCAAAGACGAGACCAGAAGCAGCCAGCAGCACACACGAGGACTACACAGACTCCAAAAGGCAGAAGACTCCCCAGGAATAAAACCCAAGGCCAACCAACTAGAGATAATTCAACATTTAATGCTATCTGTAACATTGGGGGCCAATGGCGGCCAAATGCCGCTCAGTCCCTCCGCCCAGGCGACGCTTTGCAAGCACCTGCCCAAGCTCCAGACGAAGCGTATTATGCAAATGGCGACGGCAGCAACAGCATCCATACCACAAAAACCACAGACCTGCGATGCCAGTTGTCTCACCGGTAGGAGGGTGTTAACCGACCAATTATCATAGCCATGCTAATCGCTTAATTGGTGTGTTCCCTTGCAGAGGTGTGCAGCAGTGAGAATCTGCCGGAGGTGGAGATTTTTTCATTGCTGGAGGAGCAGATACCCAAATACAAAGTTCGCAATGATTTCTTAACCAGTTTCTCGGGCTATGCGAATGAGGATTGGTTTGTGCCCGCCCCAGCACTGCCCATACCTGTCGAGGGTCTGGGTTTGACCAAGGAACAGACTAGAGAGTGCCTCAATTATTTTCGTGAGTGTTTTTGCATTAAACTAGTCCTTAAATATAAGTCAATTCCATTTAATTGGAGTAGTATCCAAAAGCAGTCCAAAAGTTTCCTAATGTCTTTTAGTTTTAACGGCCTTTGTATAATTGGGATCCGATTGGATCTTTATAGCCACAAAGAAGAAATTTATTTGCAGTGGCTAAACCCACCCCGTTCCGCTGCCTATATTTGTTTTTTGCACATTCTCTCTGCTTCGCGCAGACACGTCTCTGCCTCTGCCGCGTCTCTGCCCTGACTCTGCAGTGTGTGGCCCTAGGGGAGGGTGGCGAGCTAAAGGAGCGTGTTATAGATGTAGATGACAGATGAAGAAAAAATTTTAAATTTGACAAATAACCTCTAAGGTACTGAGTGCCGGGTATAAAAATTGAGACGCGTAAGAAGCGTCTCACACGTCCCTTCTTGTTTCTTTTCAAGTCGGTTTTGTAGTCTCGTGTGTGTCTCTCTATGTTTATTCACACAGTGGACGCTGAATATTCAAATGGAAAATATTTGCAAAGCCAAGTCAATTGCAATCTCCCGCATGGATCCATTTTGCATTCATTGTTTTATTAACCTTTGACTCAATATTCACACAAAGGTACCCAAAGCCAAACGGCTTCCTGAGAAGTGTAACCTTAGCGGAAAGCGGTTTTCAACTTTGGTCACACTCTGCAGCTATATTGTACTGTTTGCTATCAAACGTGTTTTTTCGATCTGATTATTAGGCTTTACATTAAGCTGCAGGAGACGATATTTTTGACGAGCTTGATAAGTTTTAAAAATCTGCAAATATCGCTTCACTACTCCAGCTTTGTATAGCTTCTAAAATTTTTGTTTGGCTATTTCTAGCGTATTTTAAAGCTTGCTTAGCTTTTTATGACCAGCGAGTTGGCAACACTGCTGGGCTCCCGCGCCATCTGGTAGCGCCACTCATCATAAAACGCAAAAATGAGTCGGAAAGCTTTCGAAAATATCATGTAAAGGTGTGGATTTTGCCTTACATTTCTGAATTTTCTATGCCTGTTTTACGTGTTGTCCACACCCACTTTTCATGCTCATCGATTCCCCAGCGCGGGGAAGCATAGTTTATAAAGCTTTGGTGGGCAAAAAAAGGTTGACTTTTTAAATTATAAACAATCTTATCAAAGAGAGCAATATGATTTTCCACGTTTCCCCATTTTCGTTTCGATCGTCGCCGGGAGGAATGTGCCGCGTGCATCTGTGTTAAATTTAAAAATTGTTAGTCAAAGCGAACGTTGACGAACGTTTTAAAATTGTGAATGTGTGCCATACATTGCATTAATAATTTATGAATACCAAGACAAGACACAAGTGCAAGTTGCGGATGCATAAACTGTGTGTTTTGTTGGCAGTGAAATTGTGCGAGCGCGCGTAAAATATTGGCCAAAAATATATTAGAGAAAAGAGGCCAAAGGCAAATGTTCATGATTTCAAATATTTCACGAAAAATTATGAATACACTTATGGCTAGATTATTCATACCGTATACATACACATATGTACATATTTGTGCCAAAAAGAAAATCGAATTTTTTCAAGTGGAAGATATTCGTGCCGTCATACAAATTGAAATTTATTTTTAGGGCAACTACAACTAAAACTTAAATATCTTCATGCGTGTGTTTTTTACTTATTTCTTTTATTTTATTTTCGTTGGTATTATGTAGAAGAAAATTGTTGCTGTTGTTAACATTTAAAAGGGGTTTAATGAATGGGTTTGTGGGTGCCAGCTGACTCTTACATATTTACATCGAGTTTGTGCAGTTGTGTGTTCGTTAAGTGTATGGCCATGGGCAGGGCTTGCCCCGTCTATCAGCTGAATTTGTTCTTGTGCTTGCTTATTATTGTGTGTGTGACGACGTCTTCTTTAATTTTTTCAATGCGCGCTGAGGCCGCTCTTTACATAATCCCTTTTCCGTAAGCAGCTCTGTTTCGTTTTTTGGCCTCTCCTCGTCTTGTCTGCTGCTGATAAGGAGCGCCATTCGTTTCGGTTCTCTACCCTCTCTAACGTAATTTCCTGTCTGCTCCCCACACCCAAACAGTTGTTTACTCATGTGTGTGTGCGAGTGTGTGTTTTTTGAGTTACTTTATTATCTACAGTTACACGAATGCCGCTAGTCCAGTTCTTTGAAATTGCTTTTCAGCCGGCTTCCAGAACTAGTTTGGTATGATTGATCACCATTATCATCCAGCGGCTCTTCCGCATCAATCAACGGTTTATTTGTCGTGCTGAAAAAAAACGTTGCGTTGCAACGTTGATTATACTCTCGCCATTTATGTTCCGCAGAAAATTAACCGTAAAAGTCACATACGCTGGGTGCTAGGTGTTTGCTCACGCGACAGTCATCAGAGGTCTTCTATTTGTTTTTTGCACATTCTCTCATTCACACTCTGCTTCTGCAGTGTGCGGCCTCTGCCTCTGCCGGGACTCTGCAGTGTGTGGCTCTAGGGGAAGGTGGCGAGCTAAAGGAGCGTGTTGTAGATTTAGATGACAGATGAAGAAAAAAATTTCAAATTTGACGAATAACCTCTAAGGTACAGATGTAGTACTGAGTGCCGCGTATACAAATTTCACTGCTAGAATTATTTTGGTGACCGTTTTGATTGTATTGTAAGATAACCTAATATTCTTTTTCTGCCAACCAAAGCACTCAAAATGAAGTTAGCTGACATTCCATCAAGTTGGTCTAATTTCAGTGAACAACTGTTAGATCGGGACCACTAATGCTAGCCGTAAATTGTATTTTTGTGTCTTTGTAAGCTATTGGGCACATTAAATGGCCACTGCCCAGGCAATAATCTCTCGTGCAATTTTATATTTTATTGGTGCTAGGTTTCTCCCAAAAATAAATGGCACAAATGTGTGTCAGGTACGTTTGTTAAACCCAAAAGCTGCTTATGACCAGCCATATACTTCTTGTGGCGAAAAACCCTATCGAAATGGACGCACAGACACATTTTTGTTAGATTTTTATACCCGGAACTCGAAAAGTATATTGTATTTGTGGGGAATAACGGATGTTTGTAACGCACAGAAGGAAACGTTTCAGACCCCATAAAGTGTATACATATATTCTTGATCAGCATCAATAGCCGAGTCGAATTGAGCCATGTCTGTCTGTCCGTCCTTATGAGCGCCTAGTACTCAGAGACCATAAGAGATAGAGCAACCAAGTTTTTCATCCCGACTTCTGTATGCTCACACTGTTACAAGGAACATATGTAGTATGGAGTACCGGGTATAAAAGTTACGAAGCGTAAGAAGCGCCTCACACGTCCCTTCTCGTTTTCATTGCTTTTGGGTTGACATTGCGCTATTTAGCAACACTTCACCTGCACCTGAAGGCGCATTGTGGGGAATAACGCTTGTATGTAACGCACAGAAGGAAGCGTTTCCGATATATATATTCTTGATCAGCATCAATAGCCGAGTCGATAGAGCCATGTCTGTCTGTCCGTCTGTCCGTCTGTCCGTCTTGTTTGTCGGCTAATTCTCAGAGACTATAAGAGCTAGAGCCACCAAACTTTGGATCCGGACTGCTGTATGCTCATACTGAAACCAGTGTATTCCACCCCCGCAAAAGAGCGAAAACCTCCCAAATCTACAAATAAAAGAAAACTAAAAACGACATTCCGTAGGAAATGGCCATATCTTTCAGATCACCGGATCCGATCGGATCATTATTATAGCCAGAATGAAGAAATTAATTTGCAGTGGCTAAACCCACCCTGTCCCGCAGCTCTTGTTGTTCTTTTCACATTCTCTCATTCACACTCTGCTTCTGCTTCACTCGGCCCCTGCCTTTGCCCTCTCTCTGCCCATGCCTCTACCGTCTTTTAACCCACCCCGTTCCGCAGCTTATATTTGTTTGTTTTTTTGTGTGCGGTTGCTGCCTCTGCCTCTGCCGCGAGTCTGCAGTATGTGTGTCTAGGGAAGGGCGGCGAGCATATTGGTGTGAGAAGTGTTGTAGATGTAGATGACAGATGAAGAAAAAATTTAAAATTTGACAAAACACCGCTGAGGTACAGATGCACTATTGTCCCAATGACCAGTTTCGGTGGCTGTTTACGCCAAATTAGCGCAAAGGGGGGCTTATGGACGGGAGCAATTAGTATTTTGTATAAGCAAAATGAATTCGTAGCATTAAGATATTGAATTGTTGCATTTACGACATACTCACAGAAGTTTGTTGCTATAGAATGTGAATACGATAGAGAAAGAGGAAGAACATGCATTTAATAGGTGAACATCGAAATTGAAAAGAAGAAGAGATTAAATTGATTTGAATTCCGACTCGGTCGAACCAGCAGCACTTGGCTTTTTATTTCGAGATTTTGATTCCGAACTGGTTGCGAGGAGTTGCGGAAACAGTGGCCAAAAGCTAAATTTTAAAAGTTAAAACCAAGACTCGGTTTTTAACGCTCTGTCTTAGAAAAAGAGTGACCATCAAAGTTGCGTATAAGAAATTTTCATAGATAGCGGTCATTATTGCACAGAATGTGCAGGGAAAAAGTACCAATTTTATTGCTGTTTTAAATATCTCATAAATTGGAAAATACGATTAACTGATCCAATTTTTTTGATGAATTTTATTTAGTTGGCTTTTTACTACGTGTTCTGTAATGTGAACGATATCTAGTGGTTGGCGATGTGTTCTACATCTAGATGTAGTCCTGAGTGCCGGGTATAAAAGTTGTGACGCGTAAGAAGCGTCTCACGCGTCCCTTCTCGTTGTATGTTATTTTCAGTTTTATTTAGCTTTTCCCTCTGCCGCCGTTTGCTCGTTCCTTGGTTAATTTTTTCAATTTCACTTCTTTGCTAATTCTGTTTTTTGTCCATCAACCAATCAATTTGTGTGGATTCTTGTCGTTGCTTATTTTGTCATATGCTTTATTATTTATCTATGCGATAAGGGATTTGTGCATACGTTTTTACAACCTGTGGTTCTGCCTTCAAGGTCTGTGACGCATCAAATGCATGCAAATGGAAGCTACTTACGCTCTGTGAATGTCGATAAACCGCTGTGATTAAGCTCTTTTTGTTGTTTTTCCATCTCAACTCTGAAGCAAATATGAAATAATTTTACTCGAATAAGTTAAATCATCTCCTTCTCTTAGGCTTTCTGAATAATTTTTTTTAAGTTTTTTTATGTTGGTCATCTTATGTTTGCCGTTCATTTGGCACAACCGTTAGTCTCTGTTTCTAGCGCAGATCTCAGCTGTGGTCTTCGAATGGGTTTTCAGAGCAGAGGGGCGAGTCATTTATGGATTAGGCAGCAGAGCATTGCCGCAGAGCTTCTTAAGATGCACTGTTTCCCCTTGTAGCAGGCAACAGCATTCTAAGGCCCAACCTACGACTCTTGGTAGAGGGATACTCTTTGGTTGATTTACGAAGACGTCATCCCGAAGACGTCGACCTACGTGATCTTGGTCATGCTGGAATGATGCCTCGCTTGGGGTACCTTCGCAATGCCTCTCATTCCAGCGGCTGGTATAACTAATTTATGGAAACGAGTGTCATGTCCCGTCTTTTCTTCTCTAGTGCTAGAAACTAAATTTCAACATAATATCCACAGTCTGTAGTCCACTCTTGTCGCTGTGAAATATTTGTGATTTTTTTAGGTCTCTCTCCCTATTGTACGTTAAATAATGAGTTATGTGCATAAACAAATTTGCAACTTGCCATTGTAGTTTTGAAGGAAACACAACTTTCGCTAGATTGTGGCAGCTGACGTTTGCCTAATAATACGAAATATAAGAGAGAAAAAAACGAGAAGGGACGTGTGTGATGCTTCTTACGCGTCACAACTTTTATACCCGGTACACAGTACTACACCTGTACCTAAGTGGTTTTTTTTTTCAAATTTTACATTTAACATTTTTTTACATCTGTCATCTACATCACTTCTCACGCCAATACGCTCTGTTAGTTCGTCGGGCAAAAAATAAAAAAAAGCTGTTGAAGGGGGAGGGCGTAGCCACTTCAAATTAATTTCTTCATTCTGGCTATAATAATGATCCAATCTGATCCCAATTCGGTGATCTGATAGATATGGTTCGTCCCTACGGAATGGCGTTTTTAGTTTTCTCGTATTTTTAAAATTGTGAATACCGCAGATTTTTCGCGATTTGCGGGGTGGGGCTTATTTTTTAAATACACTTGTAACAGTGTGAGCATACAGAAATCTGGATGCAAAATTGGGTGGCTCTACCTTTTATGATCTCTGAGATCCAGGCGCGCAACAAGACGGACGGACGGACGGACAGACATGGCTTAATCGATGCGGACTCGGTTCGGTTGTGGCAGCCAGATTAGAATTTAACGCTCAGCACCATGGCTTGTGCCCTTTCAAGTAACAAACTATTTCAACTCTCGAACAAGCTGTAATAATCACAATCTTCAATACTCAATACTCAAAAACAAACTTCTTCCTATTTACAAAACTGTTAAACGACACAAAATGTAAAAAAAATTTCAGTTAAACTTTAATTGTGTGTCAAAGTTCGTGTAAAAGTTAAGGTTCGCGTTTAAAAACAATGAAGGTTCACCAAAATGCCACTCCTCAACACTGTTTATCGAAGTAAAAGCAATCTACAAGAATCACCACAGCACCACCAGTTAAATGGAAGCCAAAGTCTGCTCAAGAGAGTCGATAATCTGCCCATCATTACAGAACTGGAAGCGGACGATTATAGCCAAAGTTTTGATAATGGAACACAATTGAATAGCACCTTGAGGACTGAAGATAATTTCATAGAGTCATCTCTGACCGCCAAGTCGAGCAGTTCCCTGGATCCCAACACATCCGAAGAGTCTGCCAATGGCACAATCACCCTGCAGCCCTCCAATGCCAGCAAACACTTTGAAAACACCTACAAACTGCTGGGCAAAAATCTGCAGACGAACTGCCAGCGTGCGGTGGACAAGCTACAGGAAATAAGTGGCAGCTCCGACTTTGAAAGCATTTCAAGCTTCTGCTCTTCCTTGTCGGCGATTGTCAACGGTCTTGAGCCGCCGCGCACGCGGCTTGAACTCGAATTGGAGGCAGTCGATCGCATGCGATGCATTGTGCAGCAAATGAAGTCTGCGCCAAAGACCACAGAGTCACCGATGTCCGTCTCTGCCGCGTTGCTGGCCCTGCTCCATGACTTTGCTTCGAAGGGGGAGCGAAAGAGCAGTGTTCCAGGGACACTTACCCAGAGTCCCATCTCTGGTGCCGTGGAGGCCCCTCTGTTTGAGCTGCCATTGGAGCTGCTGCAGGCGGCCAGCGCCTGGGAGCTCATGTACTATGCCTCCAAGAATGTCGATGGCAAAAACTGTCTCAAAGTTGTACGAAGTCTCTTGACAAATAAAGGTAAGATTAAATATGTATGAAATAGGAATAACCATTAATCATCCAATGATTCTTCATTGCTGTGCATATGGTAAATTGGCAACAAAAAATGCAACAAATGGGACTTTTTCGATTTTAGAATACCCATTTTAGAAATTTAGGTCTATTGATAATTTATATTGTAAGACCCACTTATTTTGGTATTATGGTCTCACTTTTCACGAAGTTCAGGGCCACATATTTACGAAAACAATTAAAACTTATCTGGGAAGTGCGTCTGAATTGTGATATAAACTGTATATTCCCTGTAATCTGGATGTCTTAACTTATCGCTGGAGTGCAGCATGTACCAGGCCTGCATATCCCTCGCCTTTTAGCTATGTATTTTGTTAGCATGAAGCGTATCTTATCAAATGCTTATTGTATTCTTAATTAATGGACTTTGTGGTTTTAATGTTTCTATTTGTTTGACTAGTTGCTGTTGTGGTCGACGTGTGAACAAACACGTCAACCAGTTTTTGCACCATAGGCCTATCTCGTTGTATTTTCTGCTTCTGAATTACACGACTCGACAATATCGAATTTTTTTTCCTCATTACACTACACGAAACTGCCGCTTCGATCCAGGCCAAATTTTTATGAAAGATATGGGGCTTAGAAATGGTTTAAAATCAATTTTTATTTCTATGGCACAACTTTTTTTAAAATAAATTTTCAAATCTGGTATTATTTTTGTAACGGTTTGTTTTTAGAGGTAGTGCTTCTTTTTTCACACAACTCAAGTATATGAAGTCTGGTTTTAATGTCATTAGTCATTCTTTAAAGCTAATGAATGCATCCATAAAGTGTACCCAAACACTTTGTGGTTTTAGCTTACCGTTTGAAAAATAGTAAACTTTGAAATGCAAAAATTCGGATTTTTGTAAGGTATTTTTCTGAAATTTTGATTTCAAAATCTCTGAAAAAGTCGAAAAAAATTAAATCATGTGTCCAGCTAAAAGAAAAATAAATATTCGCAAAAGCAACGGAACTTGGCGTAGGTCTAATAATGAACAAGCGGAAGCAATTCCACAACATCTGCACTCTGTGTTTCAGCCAAACGATATAAATAACTATATAACAGAGACTGAAGTAGAAAAATTCTTTGAGTCACCCTGCCAAATGAGCTTGCCTATTAAAAGCGTCAAATATGAAGACGTTGTGACAGAAATCAAATGCTTGAACAACAGAAAAGCACCAGGCCCTGATAAAATAGACGGTATCACCCTAAAAAGTTTACCACCAAAATGCATTGGGTTTCTCACTCTTATATTTAACGCGATTCTCAGACTATACCACTTTCCAAGTCAATGGAAATGTGCAGAGATAGTTATGATCCTAAAGCCAAACAAAATAGAAACGGAATTGACATCATACCGTCCCATTAGTCAGTTGACAATATTCTCGAAAGTGTTTGAAAAAATCCTATTGAAGAGAATGTTGCCAATTTTGGACGAACTTTCCATCATTCCTGAATACCAATTCGGATTCAGGAGGGGTCACGAGACCCCTGAGCAATGTCACAGGGTTATTAATGATATAATTTCGGCATTTGAAAACAAAAAATACTGTAATGCACATTTATTGATGTTCAACAAGCGTTCGATCGAGACTGGCACAAAGGTTTGTTGTACAAGATAAAGAAATGGCTACCTGCTCCGTACTATTTATTAATCAAATCACATCTAGCTAAAATATGCTTTTACGTGCAGCAGAAAACCGATAATTCATCACTACTTCTCATCAACGCAGGCGTCCCACAAGGAAGCGTATTGGGACCAATTCTCTACACCCTATATACGGCCGACATGCCAGTTACAAACAACTGCACTGTTGCAACATATGCTGATGATACAGCCGTTTTAGCCACAAGCACATCTATAAATGAAGCTTCTGAACTCCTGCAGAGTGAGCTAAGCCTAATTGAAGACTGGTTCCTTCGATGGAAAATTAGAATAAACTCCCTGAAATCCGTCCAAATAACGTTTTCATTAAGACCAGGTAACTGCCCAAATGTTACACTTNCTAAAGCCAAACAAAATAGAAACGGAATTGACATCATACCGTCCCATTAGTCAGTTGACAATATTCTCGAAAGTGTTTGAAAAAATCCTATTAAAGAGAATGTTGCCAATTTTGGACGAACTTTCCATCATTCCTGAATACCAATTCGGATTCAGGAGGGGTCACGGGACCCCTGAGCAATGTCACAGGGTTATTAATGATATAATTTCGGCATTTGAAAACAAAAAATACTGTAATGCACATTTATTGATGTTCAACAAGCGTTCGATCGAGACTGGCACAAAGGTTTGTTGTACAAGATAAAGAAATGGCTACCTGCTCCGTACTATTTATTAATCAAATCACATCTAGCTAAAATATGCTTTTACGTGCAGCAGAAAACCGATAATTCATCACTACTTCTCATCAACGCAGGCGTCCCACAAGGAAGCGTATTGGGACCAATTCTCTACACCCTATATACGGCCGACAAACAGTTACAGTTACAAACAACTGCACTGTTGCAACATATGCTGATGATACAGCCGTTTTAGCCACAAGCACATCTATAGAGTGAGCTAAGCCTAATTGAAAACTGGTTCCTTCGATGGAACATTAGAATCAACTCCCTGAAATCCGTCCAAATAACGTTTTCATTAACACCAGGTAACTGCCCAAATGTTACACTTAACGGCTCACCAATTCCACAAAGTACCTATGTGAAGTATCTCGGCTTGCATCTCGACCGCAGATTAACATGGAAAAACCACATTAAAGCAAAATGTCAACAACTTAGACTTAAAACACTAAAAATGTCCTGGTTGATAAGTCGAAAATCAGAAACCACTTTGGAAAACAAAATTCGCCTCTACAAATCCATACTGAAGCCTGTTTGGAACTACGCTATACAGCTTTGGGGAACTGCTAGCAACTCAAATATTGAGATACTTCAGCGTTACCAATCAAAAACTTTGCGACACATTGTCAATGCTCCGTTTTACGTATCTAATTCAAACATCCACAAAGATCTTAATATTCCAACAATTAAAGAAGAAATAAAGAAAACTAGTACGAAATACATCGACAGACTCCACAACCACGAAAATAATTTAGCCTTAAGTCTATTAGACAATAGCCTAACAGTAAGAAGACTGAAAAGATACCACATTCTCGATATCCCTGATAGATAAATCCAACAAACTGAAAAGATGTTATATATAATAGCAGGGCTCATTGGAAAACTGCTATTTCTGTTAATTGAATAATAATTATACAATTTACTTGTTTCAACAGATTGTAAATATAAAGAGAGAGAGAAAAAAACAAAACAAAATGTCCACTATTTTTATACCCGGTACTCGGAAGGGTGAAAAGGTTATATTGTATTTTTGCGAATAACGGCTGTATGTAACTCACAAACGGAAACGTTTCCGACGCCATAAAGTATATATATTATTGATCAGCATCAATAGCCGAGTCGAGCCCACTCTGTCCAGCTTCGTGTAGCAAGCGGCCTCTGCCTCTGCCGCGAGTATGCAGTGTGTGGGTCTGCGGAAGGGGGGCGAGCTAAAGGAGCGTGTTGGTGTGAGAAGTGTTGTAGATGTAGATGACAGATGAAGAAAAAATGTCAATTTGACAAAACACCGCTAAGGTGCAGATGTAGTACTGAATGCCGGGTATAAAAGTTGTGACTCGTAAGAAGCGTCTCACACGTCCCTTCTCGTTTAGTTTTTGTAGGGCTGTCCAAAAATTATACTATAGTACTCATAGATAACACTCGAGATTAGACCGATGGTATATTCAATACATAATTAGGTCATCAGGTCAAAATATTGGAGGATCACTAAAAAAGAAGTAGACAGATATTAAAAGTCTTAGTTTCTAAAGTGCTTGAGATCCATAAAACGAAAATGTTTATATCCCAAGCCATTTGGAATAAGATTCTTACGGTTATAAATTACTTAACGTACACGATGTTGCTACATTGAGAGTTAACTGTTTTCTACTTTCGTCAATGGTTCTTCAAGATCCATTGGTGGTCTCAAAAAAGAACATTCGTCCATCATAATAAACATTTTATTTGGGTCTCAATAGAAGAGGAAGCAATAATCATCATCATCAGGTCCACAGAGGTATACAGGGTATATACAAAAAGTGCATGTTAACCGATCATCGGCAACACGTTCTGTGGGGTACACTTTGCGTTCCATAAAATCTCTCGTACCTATAGCTTTTATAATTTTTGAATGCAGTCCGACAGAACTTTAATTCGGGTATTGAATCCCCACTAATCCATCAACCATCTACCCCACGCTAACCTCGCGAGATCTTACCTGAGATTCAACTTGGTCCAACTTTCGTGGAAATTTGTCTCGGTTTTGTACGCAGAAAATGTCCCACGTTGTTTTTCGCGACCTATTCATGAATGGGATCAGGTTTATGTGGAAAATGGTTCAGGGTTTCAGTTGAAGTTTTACGATTATGCTTGTCGATCGTGAATCTGTACCTGACGAACGTGAATTATGATATATGGCTAAGGTAAACAAACATTCGGAGACGGTTTGCCTAGTTTACTCTCTGCATTTTCACTGAAAGCTTATTTTTTTTTTTTATGTTTTATGTTACCGCTCTAGCCTTGGGTAGAGGGGGATTATTTGGCCGCCCGCCTTTACAAGGTGGAAATCGCCACGTCGAGATATGTAACTTGTTACAGTTTTACTCCAATACTTACCTGGCGTAGAGGTTATCTTTTCCGCGTTATAAACACTTTGCCTGCGCGTGTTTATAAATTTTAGCCTATTTTTTTACTATTTACTGAAAGCTTAGTTTTTTTTGGAAACAATACAACAATAGAAAATCATAAAAACTACAAAAACTTTTAGAGAATTTATCGACGAAGCTAGTATAGTAGACTCTCAACTTCCTATAAGCGAAACGTCACCGCTCAATGTGCGTCTCGTAGTCCCAGTCCTCTGCCAAAGTCCCAGCTACAAGTATTAGTGCGTGTAGAACACGCAGCTAATGATTTTTAAGCGCTCCAAACCGGTTTTGTCTTGATTCACAAGGACACTGCAAATAATATATGTGTTGGTGTGCTCACTTTCTGAACTGCGATGGAACGAAAATTCGTTTCGATTTTTTTATTTTGATTTCGTGGCTTGGCGTATGAACCTGACCTGCCTCAACATGTGCAAAATGAGGGGTGGGGGTTGGTGGCCGGACCCTTGGGGGTTGTAAAAAATAAATATACCAATAAAAGCTGTTAACGAAAACTTATTATATGATTAATATAGTTTATTAATCTTATACTTGGTACTCATTTTATTAATTTATAAGGAGATTAAACACATGTTTATTGCATATCTGTCCCGCAGAACGGACTTATCCAATAATGCGGTGCTTTCCCCAGCATTGTTTTGTTCGAAGCTCCATTTCAAAACTAAAATAACAAACTCGTCCTGCTTTCATATAAAATTTAAATTTTTAGTGGATTTCATTTTGTAAACAAACACAAAACAGTGTACTCAGTGAGCTAGCCCTCTTGTGCTTGTTTCCTTCCGTGCTTCTGGATTTTGTCGATAAAAGGCAGATTAGTTGTATCCTTCGCTGCGGTATTTCTAGTATTTCATCGGCTGATTTTCTGGTATATTTTCTGCTGATCTGATCTCAACTGCAAAACTCTGGCGGCAAGATATTCTGTCGAACAAAAAACAGAGATGATTACTTATGGATATATAATCCCTGATTCTGTCGCAAGAACATTTTTCGCATCTGAGTACCGGGCTTAACCTTAATTTGCCATCATTCCAATAAAGATAAGTCATGAAAATCAGCCAATCTTGTGGGGGATTGAATTATGATTCCAAGTCCTAGCCAGCTGGTAATATTAAACAGAAGATCAAAGCCGCGGAAAATGATTTAAAGATCTACGGACTTACAGCATATTTTTAAAATGAAAAGGTATACCGGTATATTTCCGAGGGTCTGTCGGTATATTTTATCGATAATTCCGCGGTCACACTGCGTGTATCTGTAAATTACACAATTGCGAATTTGCAAATAAATTTGTGGAATATTGTCAATGTCATAGCCATAGGAAACTCCATTGTGTGGGTGAATGTGTGATTAAAGATGATTTGAGCAATAACCAAGTTGATCAATTTCAAGCAAAGACAGCAACGCGCAAAGTAATCTAAAAAAAAACCCCCAATCGTGACCCCTTGGGACTGTATCTATCTGTGTTTTGTGACTCTGGTGTATAGGTGTGTGCTTCGTCACGAGTTTTGAGCTCAGGTTTTTGTTGTTGCCTCTTTCTGTCTTTTTCTTGTTGCCTAGATTCGAAGTTATTTGCGTGTTTGGGTAATGTCTCTCACCTTTGGACCTGGAAAGGCCGCGGCCAGCCTTGTGGCGGATATTATATTTTGTAGTGTAGTGAAGTGAAACGGGTACAGGTAGAGAAAGAGTGTGAGGGAGAAGCAGTGATAATTTTTGTGGCACATGTTTGGTCAAAAATGTTTCCCATTGCCATTTCCCTTTCACTCTGGAAAAACGCCTTTTACCGCAAATGCTGCGCTGCTGCAGCGACTGCCTCTCCTGCCATGCGTTGTTTTGTCCAGCTGCCTTGGCTTGTCTGCTCTGCCGGGTTCTCCTCAGTCGCGGCTGGCGTCGCATCTGTCATTTTGTGTGTGTGCGCTGCCCAAGCAAGAAGTCCCTCTCCGTGCGAAGAGAACGGAGGTTCAAGCTGCTCTCATGGCTAAAAATACAAGCAACAAAAGATAACATTGACCAGTCAAGCGAGGTTTCTGTGGGAATCCTTAAATACTAAATTAAGCTGAAAGCGTTAGTGCGCACACTCCTAAAAATGAAAAGAGTGGGTTGCTCACGCAAAGAGAGTAACAGCAAATGAGCGTAACAGCAGCGCGCCGCCATCGACATAACACTTATTCAGTTTCTCCTGTGACTCTCCGCAACTCGCATTAACTTAGCAATTCATTTAAATGTTTTACATTTCTGAGCATCGTTGTAAATAAAAAGCGAACAAATAATGAAAATCATGTGACTGACAAGGAGAGAAAAACACTATTACTGGAAAAATATAGCGACGACGACCAAGAAAAAAATCAACCCCAGCAACACCACTAAACAAACGACAAAAGTGCCTTGGAAGAATTTCTAAAAATGCTTTAAAATTACATAATACATAGCTTGAAAGGGAATGAAGACGAAAACCGATCCATCCCAATCTTAAATTAAGCAAAGAATTCACAAATTTGTCTGTGACTAAGAAAATAACAATCGCAATAGAAAAAAATAAAACCAAATAACATGACGCACGTAAACAATGCAGAAGGAAGCGCTGAAAGGGAGATAGTGGTGGAGATGGCAGATGAGCAAGGGAGAAACAGGGCGCCCTCTGCTGCCGGCAGCATCAGTGTTAATGAGCAGCATCGATTTTTAGCCAGGAGCAGTAAGACCAGACAAGATGGAGTGAGAGATGACGGGTGCTGTGACGGCGCCAGTTCTGCTGCAGATGCTTCAACAGCAATAACCTGCTTGGAAGACTTTTCCTTTAAGGCATGCCAAGATGAGGCAACCACAAACGACTGGTCGCAATTACACGATAACTTTTGCATCATGGACGATGAACTTGAGTACGAGGATGAACTGGAGCTCTCTGTGGGGAGTGGCAGTGCACCAGCCGCTGGAGGAGGGGACACATTCGAGCAGGAAAACGAGCAGTTACTAATGGAAGGTGGTTAAAGAGTTATTCTTGAGAAAAATAGCAGAGCGCTCTTAGGGGACACGGCAACCACAGTTACGCGCTTGTGTGTGTGAATCCTGGATTGATTGAGAGAGAGAGAGAGATCATAGCATCACTATCTAACACTGTAAAAACGACAAAACAGGCACTTATTAACACACAACAGATTCATTTTGAATTTTACTTTAGCTTTATACCCAATTTCCGAATGTTTATTATTGGCATTCAAGGAACTTAAAGATCTTTATATACTTTCGATATTCCAGTTCTATGCGGCAACCGTGTTAGCCAGATGACTCGGGCATACGATGATATTGAAGCCGTGACGCGTCTGCTGGAAGAGAAGGAGAAGGATCTCGAGCTGACGGTGCAGATTGGTAAGGAGCTGCTCACACAGAATAATGCGCTGGAAGGGCGGGTCACCGATCTGGAATCCGATCTCAAGTCATCCAACGATGATCGGGCCCAACTGCTGCACGAGCTGCACAAGAAAAACGAACTGATTTCGGTGCTGACAAACGATGCGGATGATGGCACTGATATGGGTAGGCACATTCCCCCAGACAATGTCTTGGAAATAGTATACTAATAGAATGTTTGCATATCTCATAGAAACCCCCACTTTTTCCAAGTCCATCACGCTGGATCTCCTACAGCGAAAGGTAAAAACTCTGCTCGATGAAAACAAATCACTCAAGTGCGAAGCCACACAGTTGGCTCACAAAACCGACGAAGTGGAGGAACACGAGCGCCAATTGATGGCCGACATCGGGGCGCAGCTGAACGACGCCAATTCGCAGTACGACAACATCAGTCTCGAGTGCGAGAGGCAGCGCGAAGAGAATCGTCTGCAACATGAACAAATTGTGAGTCTGACAGCCCGTCTGGCCGAGGCCGAGATGCGGCTGCATCAGCTGACACAGGACAACGATGAGCATCTGTCGCTGCTGCACGTGACGAAGGAGAACCAGAATGCGCTCGCCCTGGAGCTGGTGGAGTTCAAGCAGCGCTACGAAGAGGTACTGGCCCTGCTGCACTCGGCCCAGGATCAGCTAAAGCAGCAGCGCAAGCGATCACAGCCTCAGGCGAGGAGCTCGTTCCTGGGTGGAATGGGAACGAGCGGAGCGGGCGGCGGGATGCTGCAGCCGGACTCACTTCACTGCGAACTGATGGAATCGTCACTGTACTCGGAGAACAGTCTGGACTCGGGCATCTCCGCGGACAGCCAGCGGGCGGCGGATCGCATAAACCGCATGATGCAGATGCCTGGCGGCATGGGCTCGTCCGGTGTCGGTGGCAGTATTTATGCCGGTGCGGGCCTCGTGCCGCCCTACAAGCGGGTTTTCGAGACGGTCCGGTGTGCCGGCAAGAGCGGCCACTACATGGACAGCGGCAATGTGTCGATGACCACCCTGGGCGTCATGTCCATGAGCAGCTCCTCCGGTCCGCGCATGGCCTCCATGGCTTATCCAGCGGGCTCGTATTATCGCGGCGGTAGCAATCAGTCGTTGGGCGTTAAAACTCTTTCCAACGAGAGTCTTAACTCCCAGTCCGACGACGGCTATCCAGTCCAGCCCTCTGGTGTTCCAGGAGCCCCCGGCGCTAGAGAACTGGAGGCGGCCCTCAAGCGTCTGACGCCCGGTGAGGTTCTGGCTCGCCGCGCAATGCTCTCCTACGCCCCAGCAGGCACCTACAACTATGATGAGCCCCCGACGCATGGGGGGGCTGGTGCCTTGAATTCGAACTTACCGCTGGGCGTACGCACTCCCGATAGCATAATGTCGACGGGATCATCGGGCATGAGTGCCTCTTCTAATCACATGTCCGCCTCGATGACCCATCAGTGGCGTCTTCCAGAGAAGCTGCAGATCATCAAGCCGATGGAGGGCTCCCAAACGCTTCATCATTGGTCGCGCCTGGCTACGCCAACGCTCAGTGGACTGCTGGACGAGCGTCCTGGTGTGACCATTCGAGGAGGACGAGGTTTGGACGATCTGGGCATGCAGATCTACACGCTGTCCGATGTCGAGGAGGATGTGAGCGAGGATCTGCCGGGCAAGCAGTTTGAAGCGTCCGGCTCCACGTTCACGTACACAACGAGCGTGGTTATGCATCCGGATGATGGTTTCGTCAATGATCAGTCGTTCTTGTCGCAATCGCAGATGTCCTCGCGCATGGCCTCCACATCGACATCAAGACAGCCAAGGTAAGCGGATTTCCTGTCTCTGCGGATGTCTGGTTTCACTAGAGATTCCCCTTCTGATGCTTTTGTTTGTTTTCATTAGTTGTCCCGTCACACCACGTACTGGACTCTCGCGCAAGAATTCCTGCTCCACATTCTCGGTGAACCTCGGTCTGGCCGGAATGCTCAACGAGCGGGGCATTAAGGCAGTGACACCCAGCGCTTTGAATACTCCCGCGGGTCCAAACTTCTCGCCCACAGTGACGCCCTGCAATAGTCCTGTGGGTTCGCCACCACGATGCCAGTCGCCCGAGCCACTCTTCGGCCTGCTCTCGTCGGGGGCGGATCTGATACGCCGCAGGATTGTGGGGGATCAGCAGCAGCAGCGGAGGAGCAGTCTCAGCAAGCAGCAGCACCAGAAGATCATGCTGTCGCATCTGGAGAGGCGCGCTCTTAGATCTCTGAATCTGATCGAGAAAGTGGAGAGCATTGGACTGGAGAACATAATCAGCGCACAGCGTGGCCTCGGAGCGGGCATTGCGAATCGCAGTAGCTCGTCGATGAGCAGTGGATGTCTCCAGACACTACACACCAGCAGCAATAGCATCGTGGACGATATACACTTTGATCGCGCCCAGATTAAGGGTGTCCTCCATCGTGGACTAAAGTCACCCACTCCTTCATCATCATCCGCAGCGGCGGTGGCTGCGACGACGGCCAGCAGCAGTACCAGCGCCTACAACAGCGATGACAGTGATGATCAGGGGCTTATGATGAAGATTAGGCCCAAGAACACATCGTCAACAACGAAGACGGCTGCGGTTGCTCAACTGACGGACGGAGCGAGTTCCTCGACAGGAGCACCTTCCACCTCCGCAGCCAGCGAGACACGACTGAAGCAAATGCAGCGTCAGAAGTCGCGTAGGCAGCTTAAGAACGGCATGGCCAACCAGAGGCCCGATCTGGGTACTATTGGTGGCGGCGGAGGAGGCAGAGTGCGTCCCGATTTGGGCAGAGTAGCAGATAGCGGCAGCGGCAGCAAGGCGACCACCCCAAGGTCGGCGGCGTCCAGAAGGGAAGTGGCGGCGGCTAGGGCAGAAGCGGAGGAGACAGCACCTCAAACCATCACACAGGCGTTTGTCGGCTCAGTTAGTTCCTTGCTGTTTGGCCGCAAGGGGGGGTGGCTGTAGAAGGAATCCGATTATCATCCGATGATCATCCACTCCTTTAAGTGTAAGCTTGCTCTGGACTGTAGTGTTTACTTTTAAGAAATGAAAGCCAAGCCTTACGATCGAGTTTAACATTAGTGTTTTTTTTTTTGTATAAGCACAACTGGGAAACGATTTTTTTTTGGAGAACAAAATATATATTTTTTCATTTGCCGCCAAGCACCAGCAGAAGCAACTCCTCCCCCAATGCCTGTTATCGCCACCTAATGAAACACTCGAAAGAGAAGATTGAGAAATAAGTGTTTGTAGCTGTGATTTGTACATACATATAGAAAAAGAAATGTTTAAATTTAGTAGTTATTAATCAAGTACTTCGCTTATTATTACGATTATGTTCGTTTTAATTTATAAACATACCAAACGATGGCCAGTTTTTGTTTGTCTAAAACAACAGAGTTCCGAAGCAGCTACATATGTATATACTTTTATGTTTACTAAAACTTTTGCCAATTTTGTATTTATTTACCCATGTGTTTACCACTTTACCGGAACGAAAGAAATATTATTATTCTACGTTTAGTTTTATTACTCGATTCGGACAAAGACGAAACATTGATTTCGTGTATAGAGTGAAAGCTGCTGCAAAACTTGTATATAAGAAAAAAAGAAGAAAAAGAGAGAATGACATTAAATCAATCTGTAACCTGGAAATGTGGTGTCAAGCAAAAAGAGGTACCATATATTTTTGTTCACGCATATGTAGTTTACGTGTTTACTTCCCCGCCACACAAGATAGAGAAGGAGAGCCCTAAGAACTTTGTATGCATAAATATATCATAAAACTATCGCTTTGAAGCGTATACTCTATATATTTTCGGTGCTTTTCGCACTGCCATACGCAAGCATAAAACAACAACACAAAAAACATTTATGAGAAACTATTTTTCTAGTCCCATCACCCATGAGTCCCTGGCACTCGTTTGGCTATGCGGAATGTACACAAAAAATGCGTAGCTTACAAAAACAGAGTGCGAAATGGTCAAAGTTGCTTAATATATTGGTTAAAGCAGAAGATTAATGGATTAGCAGCAACTGTTGGATATCCTAGAGCAATAACATAGCCCAAATGAACACGCATGTTATTGAGACACACTGTACCAGTTGTCAAATATGTAATTCTCAACAACTGAACTGTTAATAGTCCTTAATTTGAGCAGCAAAAATATCATGAAATAAGAAAATATCGATTTAAAATTTAAATCAACACTTATACATTTCTGAAAAATTTTCGCGTTTATTCAGATGATTTAAGTTCAATAGTAATACGTAAAGGAGTCTTTGGGCGGAAGTGTGTGTTGTCAATACGGAAATACTAATTAAACCCAAAACCGAGTGCAGAATATAAATGTCAATGTTATTAGTTGTAATTACCAATATATTTATTTATATATGCAAAAATAAAGAGAAAGATCGTTAAACACAGAACCAAATAAAATAATTATTTAATTTTGCATATTTTGTATTCCTAATATTCTAATTTATTTACATAATACTAACTCGTCCTATATATTTCAGGAAGTAAAAGCTATTTAAAGACGCAGAGGATAAGCGCAACATAGGACACATTATTGATCAACATCTGATTCAATTCAGACTGCAAGGTTATTTTGGGAAATTATTAGTTATACATTTTAACTAGCAAGCCCTCTGTGGCTTTGCGCGCTGCACTATGGGTAAAAAGCCCGAATTTTTGGCATTAATGTCATTTTTTTGTGTTAAATATTTGAATGAATTTGGGTCCAATTCTCTACACCCTATATACGGCAGAACTGCCAGTTACAAACAACTGCGCTGTTGCAACATATGCTGATGATACAGCCGTTTTAGCCACAAGCACATCTATAAATGAAGCTTCCGAACTCCTGAAAGTGAGCTAAGCCTAATTGAAGACTGGTTCCTTCGGTGGAAAATGAGAATCAACTACCTGAAATCCGTCCAAATAACGTTTTCATTTAGACCAGGTAACTGCTCACCAATTCCACAAAGTACCTGTGTGAAGAAGATTAACATGGAAAAACCACATTAAAGCAAAATGTCAACGACTCAGACTTAAAACACTAAAAATTTCCTGGTTGCTACTGGTTGTACTGCTAGCAACTCAAATATTGAGATACTTCAGCGTTACCAATCAAAAACTATGCGGCACATTGTTAATGCTCCTTTTTATACCCGGTACTCAAAGAGTAAATAGGGTATATTGTATTTGTGCTAATAACGGTAGTATGTAACGCACAGAAGGAAGCGTTTCCGACCCCATAAAGTATATATATTCTTGATCAGCATCAATAGCCGAGTCGATAGACCCATGCCTGTCTGTCCGTCTGTCCGTCTTGTTTGTCGGCTCGTTCTCAGAGACTATAAGAGCTAGAGCCACCAAATTTTGGCTCCGGACTGCTGTATGCTCACACTGAAACCAGTGTATTTCAAAAATGAGCCACGCCCCCTTCCGCCCCCGCAAAAGGGCGAAAACCCCCCAAATCTACAGTTTTGAAGATACAAGAGAACGCCATTCCGTAGGAAATGGCCATATCTATCAGATCACCAAATTGGGATCCGATCGGATCATTATTATAGCCACAATGGAGAAATTAATTTCCAGTGGCTAAACCCACCCTGTCCCGCAGCTTTTGTTGCTCTTTTTACATTCTGGTGTGAGAAGTGCTGTAGATGTAGATGACTTTGTAGCATTAAGCTGCTGACAGAAGCTTGTTGCTATAGAACATACATGTGATATGTGAATACGATAAAGAGGAAGAACATGCATTTAATAGGTGAATATCGAAATTGAAAAGAAGAAGACATTAAATTGATTTGAATTCCGACTCGGCCGAACAGCAGAACTTGGCTTTTTATTTCGAGATTTTGATTCTGAACTGGTTGCGAGGAGTTGCGGAAACAGTGGCCAAAAGCTAATTTTTAAAGTTAAAACCAAGACTAGGTTTTTAACGCTCTGTATTAGAAAAAGAGTGACCATCAAAGTTGCGTATAAGAAATGTTCATAGATGGCGCCACTTTCGAAAAATCTGCTGTGAAACCTAGCGGTCATTATTTCACAGAATGTGCAGGGGAAAAAAACCAATTTTATTGCTGTTTTAAATATCTCATAAATTGGAAAATACGATTAACTGATCCAATATTTTTGATGCATTTTATTTAGTAGGCTTTTTACTTTGTGTTCTGAAATGTGAACGATATCTAGTGGTTGGCGATGTCTTCTACATCTAGATGTAGTCCTGAGTGCCAACTATGTATAACATCTTTTCAGTTTGTTGGATTTATCTATTGGGGAGATGGAGAATTTGGTATCTTTTCAGTCTTCTTACTGTTAAGCTTTTGTCTAATAGACTTAAGGCTAAATTATTTTCGTGGTTGTGGAGTCTGTCGATGTAATTCTTACTTGTTTTAATTATTTCTTCTTTAATGGATGGATAAGTAACGAGAAGGGACGTGTGAGACGCTTCTTACGCGTCACAACTTTTATACAACTTTTTCTACTCAGTAGAAAATCTGTACCTTAAAGGTTTCTTTCAAATTTTAAATTTTACCTTCTACATTTTTTCATCAACATCTTCATCTACATCTATATCTACACCACGTTCCTTTAGCTCGCTTGGTGATCTGTTAGATATGGCCATTTCCTACGGAATGGCGTTATTAGTTTTCTTTTATCTTCAAAATTGTCGGTTTCGGTGGTTTTCGACCTTTTGCGGGGGCGGAAGATGGCGGGGCTCATTTTTAGGATCTCACTTTTTTCCTTTAAATTTAGTTTTGAGCTTTCATAATATGTTGCAGTACCATGCGGTGCATTACTTTGCAAAAAAAAAACCATAAAACCATATCCCAAAAATCCCAAACACCTACTATAAAAGAAAGAAATGGGAATTATAACGAAATTGTGAATTTATTCAATATTTATTTAGTTGAATAGTATGTTGCTTGCGGCCCATTACGAAAACTTCCCTTTATACCACGCGTTACGAAAGTAAACTGCACAATCAATATGTTTAGTAAGTTAGTAAGCCTTAACTTTATATTTAGACTCTCCAACGATTAAGAGATAACAAAATAGTGTTATATAACTGAGACTGGATAGCGCGACCGATGGATAGAGCGCGAGATAAGAGTTTACACACTTATATGCTACAACTTCAGTAGCGAAAAGGGTGACATAAAGAACTGAAAAAAAACGGTCGCTGCAATGCTCTATGGGACTTTTACAATTTCTTTTGGCAAAAACTATATTTTAAAATAATATTTCTTTAAAATCGAGACACGCCTTTTCTTGCAATTGCATTGCATAATATTGCATTGATTAACAAACTTCCTTAATTAGTTTTCGGCAAAATAAAAAAAAATTCCGATTTTACACCGAAGAGAAGGTGGTGCCACGCCTATTTAACATACCATTGTCTCATTAATATGAGCTTATTAATATCAAAACACTACATAGAAAAATTTTGTTTCGCTTTCAATTCATTAAGTTTGGTCACAACAAGTGGTACATTTTCCCATAGTGCAATGGGTAAGCGAATTCGGTAATAAAAGCTTAAGTAAAGTGCGCAGTGCGAGTAATGAACAACTTATGTTTTTAACTGTAAACAAATTGCTGACTTATGGAAACAGAAACACAATGACTGAACTTTGTCAACTTATTATGAAAGCTCAACACTTAATATAAAGGAAAATAGTGAGATCCTTAAAATTCGTCCTTAAAGGACGTGCCATGTATCACATGAAAGGTATTTTCTCAAGGACCAGGAAAATACATACATTCATGATAACACACCAGTCAGTTCAAAGGATAATCAATTTTTTTTTTTTTTCTCTCTCTTTATATTTACAATCTGTTTTTTTAAACAATAAGTAAATTGTATAATTATTATTCAATTAACAGAAATAGCAGTTTTCCAATGAGCCCTGCTATTATATATAACATCTTTTCAGTTTGTTGGATTTATCTATCAGGGATATCGAGAATGTGGTATCTTTTCAGTCTTCTTACTGTTAGGCTATTGTCTAATAGACTTAAGGCTAAATTATTTTCGTGGTTGTGGAGTCTGTCGATGTATTTCGTACTAGTTTTCTTTATTTCTTCTTTAATTGTTGGAATATTAAGATCTTTGTGGATGTTTGAATTAGATACGTAAAACGGAGCATTGACAATGTGTCGCAAAGTTTTTGATTGGTAACGCTGAAGTATCTCAATATTTGAGTTGCTAGCAGTTCCCCAAAGCTGTATAGCGTAGTTCCAAACAGGCTTCAGTATGGATTTGTAGAGGCGAATTTTGTTTTCCAAAGTGGTTTCTGATTTTCGACTTATCAACCAGGACATTTTTAGTGTTTTAAGTCTAAGTTGTTGACATTTTGCTTTAATGTGGTTTTTCCATGTTAATCTGCGGTCGAGATGCAAGCCGAGATACTTCACATAGGTACTTTGTGGAATTGGTGAGCCGTTAAGTGTAACATTTGGGCAGTTACCTGGTGTTAATGAAAACGTTATTTGGACGGATTTCAGGGAGTTGATTCTAATGTTCCATCGAAGGAACCAGTTTTCAATTAGGCTTAGCTCACTCTATAGATGTGCTTGTGGCTAAAACGGCTGTATCATCAGCATATGTTGCAACAGTGCAGTTGTTTGTAACTGTAACTGTTTGTCGGCCGTATATAGGGTGTAGAGAATTGGTCCCAATACGCTTCCTTGTGGGACGCCTGCGTTGATGAGAAGTAGTGATGAATTATCGGTTTTCTGCTGCACGTAAAAGCATATTTTAGCTAGATGTGATTTGATTAATAAATAGTACGGAGCAGGTAGCCATTTCTTTATCTTGTACAACAAACCTTTGTGCCAGTCTCGATCGAACGCTTGTTGAACATCAAGAAATGCAGCAGTGCAGTATTTTTTGTTTTCAAATGCCGAAACTATATCATTAATAACCCTGTGACATTGCTCAGGGGTCCCGTGACCCCTCCTGAATCCGAATTGGTATTCAGGAATGATGGAAAGTTCGTCTAAAATTGGTAACATTCTCTTCAATAGTATTTTTTCAAACACTTTCGAGAAAATTGTCAACAGACTAATGGGACGGTATGATGTCAATTCCGTTTCTATTTTGTTTGGCTTTAGGATCATAACGATCTCTGNGGTACTTTGTGGAATTGGTGAGCCGTTAAGTGTAACATTTGGGCAGTTACCTGGTCTTAATGAAAACGTTATTTGGACGGATTTCAGGGAGTTTATTCTAATTTTCCATCGAAGGAACCAGTCTTCAATTAGGCTTAGCTCACTCTGCAGGAGTTCAGAAGCTTCATTTATAGATGTGCTTGTGGCTAAAACGGCTGTATCATCAGCATATGTTGCAACAGTGCAGTTGTTTGTAACTGGCATGTCGGCCGTATATAGGGTGTAGAGAATTGGTCCCAATACGCTTCCTTGTGGGACGCCTGCGTTGATGAGAAGTAGTGATGAATTATCGGTTTTCTGCTGCACGTAAAAGCATATTTTAGCTAGATGTGATTTGATTAATAAATAGTACGGAGCAGGTAGCCATTTCTTTATCTTGTACAACAAACCTTTGTGCCAGTCTCGATCGAACGCTTGTTGAACATCAAGAAATGTGCATTACAGTATTTTTAGTTTTCAAATGCCGAAACTATATCATTAATAACCCTGTGACATTGCTCAGGGGTCCCGTGACCCCTCCTGAATCCGAATTGGTATTCAGGAATGATGGAAAGTTCGTCCAAAATTGGCAACATTCTCTTTAATAGGATTTTTTCAAACACTTTCGAGAATATTGTCAACTGACTAATGGGACGGTATGATGTCAATTCCGTTTCTATTTTGTTTGGCTTTAGGATCATAACTATCTCTGCACATTTCCATTGACTTGGAAAGTGGTCTAGTCTGAGAATCGCGTTAAATATAAGAGTGAGAAACCCAATGCATTTTGGTGGTAAACTTTTTAGGGTGATACCGTCTATTTTATCAGGGCCTGGTGCTTTTCTATTGTTCAAGCATTTGATTTCTGTCACAACTTCTTCATATTTGACGCTTTTAATAGGCAAGCTCATTTGGCAGGGTGACTCAAGGAATTTTTCTACTTCAGTCTCTGTTATATAATTATTTATATCGTTTGGCTGAAACACAGAGTGCAGATGTTGTGCAAATGCTTCCGCTTGTTCATTATTAGACCTACACCAAGTTCCGTTGTTTTTGCGAATATTTATGTTTCTTTTAGCTGGTTTCTTTAGGTATTTAGTCGCCCTCCATAGGTTGTATTCATTGTTGCTGGAATTAGGGTCTAAGTTTCTCAGTTACGCAGCTAGAGATTCATTGCGTAAGTTCGACAGCAGTTGTCTAAGCTCAGATGCAGCCTTGTTGTATAATCCTTTGTCAGCAGGGTAGTGAGTTTCTTGCCAGCGTTTTCGCAGATTTCTTTTATTTTGTATTTTTTGTCGAAGATCGGTGAAAGGTTCAATTGGTTTGGTTGTTGATGATTAAGAGCATGATTCGTGTTTCTGTAGCTCGCATTATGAATTGTATTTGTAAAATGCTCCACAGCATAGTCTATCTCCTCTCCTGTTTTTAAGGAAATGTCCAGGCTTATAGCTGAATCTAAATGGCTTTTAAATGCGTTAATGTCTGTAGAGGCTGTTATTAGTTTATAGGGCTTTTCCAACATATGGGCTATTGTGCTGTAAGTTGCTATTATTGGAGAATGATCTGAGTTAAGGTCAAAGCTCTCCATTACTCGCATGTGTGATTGTGGGATTCCAGAGAATACTATGAAACCAATCAAATCTGGAATTTTTCGACTATCAGTTGGCCAGTATGTGGGCACACCAGTTGACAAAGTCGTTATGTTATTGTTTCGTATGCATTTGTATAACTCCGATCCCTTCGGGTTAGTTAATCTGGATCCCCACCATGGATGTTTGGCATTGAAGTCGCCTCCCACGATAAACTTTGTTCCCAGTCCTTGGAAAAGTTTTTAAAATCGAGTTCTTTTATTGTGAATCTTGGTGGGAAATAAATCGCTGTTATTGATACATCTGCGTGCATACATTTTATCTGAATTGTGGCAGCCTGCATAGCGTTTTCCCTAGTACTGTCCATGATTTGAAATTTAAGGCCCTGCTTGACAAGAATTGCAGCACCTCCATGAGCTCTATCTGATGGATGGTCAGCTCTTACTGTGTCGTATCCAGTAACTTTAAAAAAAGATTTGCTAGTGAAGTGTGTTTCTGAAATAAGCATGACGTCAATGGCATTCGTTTTTAAAAATAAAGCTATTTCATTTACATGGTTGGAAAGCCCATTGGCATTCCATATTCCTAAGTTTAGATTTATTTGCATATCTTATTTACAAGTAACATTATCATGTTAAGTAA
This sequence comes from Drosophila guanche, assembly GCF_900245975.1. NCBI lineage: Eukaryota > Metazoa > Arthropoda > Insecta > Diptera > Drosophilidae > Drosophila > Drosophila guanche. The sequence goes on along the minus strand of NW_022995795.1, from coordinate 3,368 downwards.
ATTATTGGTAAGTTGAGATTGTTTTTCTAGAAGCTGTTCTATTCTTTCTAGAGACTTGTTCGAGGTACTATTTCCTGCAGCAACTTGAGCGTATGATTGGTAATCTTTGGGTTGTTGGGTCGAATTATTAAACGGAGCAAATGATTTATATGTACCATGGTCATTTTTATTATTGTCATCTTTGGTGTTTCTCTGGTGGTTGCGTCCGCTTACTATTTTTTTTTATATAAGGTCCTAATAGACTTAACACCCTTTGTAACTAGCAGCCTGATCTTCGTTGCAGTTGGCACATTTTGCTAGTTGCTCTTTATCTTTTGGGCAAACGTTGCTGGGATGGTTAAGAGAGCATTTCACACATCTGTGAGTTTTGGCACAATATGACTTTGTGTGTCCAAATTCCTGGCACCGATAACACTGAACGATTTCTTTGGTTTTACGGGGTGGTTCTATATTAACAACTGCGTTACCAATGAGTTTAACTTTGTATATATCTAAGTTCTTATTGTTGGGCTCAATGTCTAAGTAGAACAAATTCAATGGCTCTTTGGTTACACGACTTTTAATATTACTAATGTTTCTAACAGCGTGACCTTTGGACTCCACATCTTGTTTGATTAAGTCGATATCCGTTGAGAAGTGCAAATTCTTAATAACAACTCTGAATGCCCTCTCATGTTTAAGTTGGTATGTGTGAAATTTGACAGAATCTTTAGTAAGAGTTTTAACAAGTTTCCTGTATTCTTATAACTCTCACATGACGTCGCGTTGTACTTTATAAAAGAAAAGCTCTTTTTTAATTGTAGTCTCGAGGTAAACTAGCATTCCTTTTATATCACTGACTTCAGATAAGAATATAGGTGGCGGCTTGGCAGATTCAGTTAAGTTATCTTCAGTTATCATGTCCAGTGCTTCGTTTTCATCTTCATTTCCGTTATTTGGCGTGCTGTCGCTTAGGAGGGC
>NW_022995795.1:0-1688 GCF_900245975.1 Drosophila guanche | reverse complement strand
CTCTTTGGTTACACGACTTTTAATATTACTAATGTTTCTAACAGCGTGACCTTTGGACTCCACATCTTGTTTGATTAAGTCGATATCCGTTGAGAAGTGCAAATTCTTAATAACAACTCTGAATGCCCTCTCATGTTTAAGTTGGTATGTGTGAAATTTGACAGAATCTTTAGTAAGAGTTTTAACAAGTTTCCTGTATTCTTCAATAGACTTTACCATAACTCTCACATGACCATCGCGTTGTACTTTATAAAAGAAAAGCTCTTTTTTAATTGTAGTCTCGAGGTAAACTAGCATTCCTTTTATATCACTGACTTCAGATAAGAATATAGGTGGCGGCTTGGCAGATTCAGTTAAGCTATCTTCAGTTATCATGTCCAGTGCTTCGTTTTCATCTTCATTTCCGTTATTTGGCGTGCTGTCGCTTAGGAGGGCATATTGATTGGAGCTGGTTCTGGGTGCTAAGTCCAGAGCGATTTTTTTCTTTAGTAGAATAGGAGAGACTTGGTTTTGTCTCTTGACTGCCTTTGACTTCAATTTTACTCTCTGCCAGTTCCAAACCGTTGTGTCGTCTTCGTCGTCGTTCATGATAACAACAGCACTTTGTTATTGCTTATCAGTAACCACTATTTTGTTTGCTTTTGTTTTGTGAATCGAATAGTACTTTTGCTTTATATTTACGAACTGAAAGTTTTTGCTAAGGCAATTTCGGCTCAAAAATTTACTTTTATTTCCGAAATTTTATTTTCACTTTCTCTCCTAGATGTTGCTCCTACGAGCAGCTCCGTTCGACTTATAATCAATTTAACTTTTATTTTCAACTTTTAAAATAAAAGTTACGAATAACTCTTATTTTCAACTTGTATAATAAAAATCAAAAAGAAGAGTTATTTATACAAATTATAATTAAATTATTCTAAAAATCAGAATTAATTCTAATTTTTGATTTTAAAAGTATAAATTAAAAATAGCTCTTAATTCTGATTTTTATTGAAAAAATTAAAAATAACTCTTAATTCTGATTTTTATTTAAAAAAATTAAAAAAAAAAAAATTAGAAATCATTTTTAATATGTAAATCGTAAATATAGGTTTGTGGCTGATATTGATAGCCATGACTGAAATATAATTTTCGTTATATTTTATGTTGCTGTAACATATATCCTTCACATTGATGTATTTACTTCAATTTAGCCTTCATAACTGTTATTTGCGGTCCCTGGTATAAAGTGTTGGGTGCTAGTTTTTAAAACAGGCGTACCAAAATATATAATTATAAGAATGTCGAGACGTGTTTGGTTTAAGCAGTCTGCCTGTAATCCAGTTTTTGTCAGCCTGCTAAGCATAAGTTTGCTGATCAATTTTAAAATAAAGATTTGTTTCTGAGATGCCAAGCTTTTATAGCACCTACATTTATTTAGAGCTCACTTACTCGAGGAGAGCGTGTGAAGGTTGCAGACCAAAAACAAAAGGTTAGAATGTTTGTTTGTTTTTGGGGAACAGTCTTCTAATTTTATCAAGAAAATATTGAACCTCCCCCACTGTACGCATTCCAGCGAGAGCCCACATGCAAGATCAGAAGCTGTTATCTTGAAAAGCTCTCTCATTCGAAATTGCATGTGCGAGCACCGTTCACATGTGAGCTTTTCTCTCTTCAAACATAGCTTACGGCTAGCCCTTCGAGAACCT
>NW_022995794.1:61526-68170 GCF_900245975.1 Drosophila guanche | reverse complement strand
TCTTCGAGTACCGGGTATAAAAATAATTGTTATGATCAATAATGTAATTTACTTGAAAATTAGATTGTACATATTTATACACATATATCAGCAATTTCTGGGATTGTTTTTAGTTGTTTTTATTTTAATTACTAGCTGACCCGGCGAACTTCGCACCGCCCAACAGTCTATGAATGTGGTGTTACTTTTTAGCTAACTAATTTAGGCTTTGATGAACGTAAAACAATGATACAAAATAATATGTTTATATAGATAGAAACAAAAAAGGACCAACTTGATAGCGCGTGATTTCATCGTTGGTATTGGATGTTTGGATACCAAAAACCGCCATGTCGCTCCCTTTCCTGACATATTTGCAAATGTATTTAATTGACTTGACCGAATTGCAATCACTTGGCATGCGCTCTAAAGCAGTCTTGAACAGCCTGACCAATGCATGATGTAACGGAAGCCCGGCAGGTGGCTGTGCCAATGCAGATTACCAACAGTAGACAGTCGGCGAACTCTTTGGCCGACTTGAGTGTAAACGCAATCGTTACTGATCTGCAAATTCTGCCACCATGGAGCATGGACACCGGGAGCCTGTCACTTCCAGGCATAGATCAGACACGAGTGTCAACTGGATTTCCAGCCATAGAACAAGCAGGAAAATCAGTAGAAAGTCTAGCCATATATCAGGCAGGAAGATCAACAGAATTTGCAGCTATAGTGCATGCAGGAGGATCAGCAGTTCAGAGTGCGGAAAACGCAGTCGTGTCAGTATCGTCTTTGCAACGGACAGCAACCACCGCAATTCGTCGGAACAGAAAACACATGGAAGACATGGCATACATAGCGCAGCACACGGACATGCTTCGTGTAATGGTCGATCATCAGAACTATCTCAGCGATCAGCAGCATCCCGGAGAAGCGATCAGACAGTATCGCTCCCTTGCCGCTGTGGAGACCTACGATCCACATATAATATTGGACATGCCAATATCAAAGGTGGAGCTAGTCCATGGTCTGTTTGAGGCACTCATCACGTGGCCACGGGTGGATTTGCAGAATNTTATGGGGTCGGAAACGATTCCTTCTGTGTGTTACATACATTAACTTTGTGCACAAATACAATATACCCTATTTACTCTTCGAGTACCGGGTATAAAAATAATTGTTATGATCAATAATGTAATTTACTTGAAAATTAGATTGTACATATTTATACACATATATCAGCAATTTCTGGGATTGTTTTTAGTTGTTTTTATTTTAATTACTAGCTGACCCGGCGAACTTCGCACCGCCCAACAGTCTATGAATGTGGTGTTACTTTTTAGCTAACTATAGATAGATAGAAACATAAAAGGACCAACTTGATAGCGCGTGATTTCATCGTTGGTATTGGATGTTTGGATACCAAAAACCGCCATGTCGCTCCCTTTCCTGACATATTTGCAAATGTATTTAATTGACTTGACCGAATTGCAATCACTTGGCATGCGCTCTAAAGCAGTCTTGAACAGCCTGACCAATGCATGATGTAACGGAAGCCCGGCAGGTGGCTGTGCCAATGCAGATTACCAACAGTAGACAGTCGGCGAACTCTTTGGCCGACTTGAGTGTAAACGCAATCGTTACTGATCTGCAAATTCTGCCACCATGGAGCATGGACACCGGGAGCCTGTCACTTCCAGGCATAGATCAGACACGAGTGTCAACTGGATTTCCAGCCATAGAACAAGCAGGAAAATCAGTAGAAAGTCTAGCCATATATCAGGCAGGAAGATCAACAGAATTTGCAGCTATAGTGCATGCAGGAGGATCAGCACTTCAGAGTGCGGAAAACGCAGTCGTGTCAGTATCGTCTTTGCAACGGACAGCAACCACAGCAATTCGTCGGAACAGAAAACACATGGAAGACATGGCATACATCGCGCAGCACACGGACATGCTTCGTGTAATGGTCGATCATCAGAAGTATCTCAGCGATCAGCAGCATCCCGGAGAAGCGATCAGACAGTATCGCTCCCTTGCCGCTGTGGAGACCTACGATCCACATATAATATTGGACATGCCAATATCAAAGGTGGAGCTAGTCCATGGTCTGTTTGAGGCACTCATCACGTGGCCACGGGTGGATTTGCAGAATGCTCCGTTCATCAAGAACCGCATGGATGCGGCGAGAACCTTTCGCTTTCTTCTGGACTTGCAGGCGACCGGCATTGTGAAACTAAGCGATAAGGGGAGATTCTGTTGGTTGCTTTGAAATGGGGCGAGAGGGATAAAGAAGGAAACTAAAAAAGCAAGTCTATCGATTTTATTCTATATGTGTATCTCCAAAGTTGAATAACAGTCTTCCAATATTGAACAGAAAATTCTTTTATTAATAGTTATACAATTGTGTGTTTGAGGTTTATACCGTAGTATTATACCACCAAGAATGATGTTTATTGAATATAGATATAGATTACTCGAAGAGTAAATATGTTTGTCTGTCCGTCTTGTATGTCGGCTACCTCTCAGAGACTATAAAAGCTAGAGCCACCGAATTTTCCTACAGACGGCTGTTATGTATATCACACTGACACAAAAGTACTGACACTGACACAACCTTCCGCCTCCACAAAGGGCGATAATCTGCTGTATCCACAACTTTGAAGATAAGAGAAAACAAAAAACAGAATTCCGTTGGGAATGACTACATCTATCTAACTGATCATTGAATTGGGATTAGATTAATTAAATTCATATTCAGTGGCACCCATCCTGTCCAGCAGCTTTTTTGTTCTTGTTTTTTGTGGCTCACGCAGTGTGCGTCACTGGGAGCCGTAGATGTAGATTTCATATTTAGGAAAAGTGTAAAATTCGACACAAACCTCTAAAACACAGATATACTGACAGTACTGGGCATAAAAGTTTTGAAGCGTACGAAGCGATTTTTTTTTGTGGAATTTAGTTCTCTGTTGTATTTTATTTGCATATTTAAATCCCTTCTGTACTTTATTTTAATATTTATTTGCATTTTTTAATAATTTTTTAATTTTTATTTTTTAATTGAATTTTTAATAAAATGCATTTATAATTCAGGCGAAGGACGTCGTGGTTGCTTTAATCCCTACCTTGGCGAACTTGGCGATCGTGGTGACCGTGGATATCGCAGTGAACGTAAGGAACGTCGTCGTCGCAACAACGATGATGAGGATGACCTAAATAACAACAAGGGCGATGAAGACGGCGAAGATGGCGAGAAGAAGCGCGAGTTCTACATCCCTCCGGAGCCATCCACCGATGAAGCTGAGATTTTCGGCACCACCATCTCTTCGGGAATCAACTTTTCGAAATATGATCATATTCCGGTGAAGGTAAGTTTCTCGCCACTTACAAGCAAGAGTTAAAGAAAATACTAAATGAAATTGATATTTTGTGCATAGGTAAGCGGAATTGACCCACCAGCTGCCTTTCAAAAGTTTGAGGATGCAAAGTTGCGGGACATAATTGCGGCAAATGTGACAAAATCTGGCTATAAGTTGGCCACGCCCATTCAAAAGGTTGCCATACCGGTGATTACTGCTGGCCGTGACCTAATGGCCTGTGCCCAGACTGGTTCTGGCAAGACCGCCTCCTTCCTCTTGCCAATACTTACCAAACTATTGGACGATGCCACAGATCTGGAGATTGGTAAGCCACAGGCTGTGATCGTGTCGCCCACTAGAGAGTTGGCCATTCAAATCTATCACGAGGCCAGGAAGTTTAGCTACGAGTCGTATTTGAAGATTAGCATTTTGTATGGCGGCACCTCGGTCAAGTACCAGAACGAGTCGATTATGATGGGATGCCATGTGCTGATTGGCACCCCAGGGCGTCTGCTCGATTTTGTGGAACGTGCGTTCATCACTTTCGACGATACGCGCTTCCTTGTCATGGACGAAGCTGATCGTATGCTGGACATGGGCTTCTCGGAAAGTATGCGCAAGATCGTCAATCACTGTACGATGCGCGCCGAGCATCAGACCTTGATGTTTTCGGCCACCTTCCCGGAGGAGATACAGCGAATGGCTGGCGAATTTCTCAATAACTACGTATTTGTGACTATTGGCGTTGTAGGCGGCGCTTGTTCCGATGTCAAGCAGACGATCTATGAGGCCACAAAATTCAATAAGCGCTCAAAGTTAATGGTAAGCACTTACCTTAGAACCTTACCCTAGAACCTCATAGAATCTATTAAACCTGACTCATTTTGATAGGAAATGTTGAAAGAGAGTGCCGATGGCACTATTGTCTTTGTTGAGACCAAACGTGGCGCCGATTTTCTAGCCTCGTATTTGTCGGAAACCGAGATTCCCACAACTTCGATACATGGAGACCGACTCCAAAGTCAGCGGGAGCAGGCTCTACGTGACTTTAAGAGTGGCAGGATGAAGATTCTCATTGCCACATCGGTTGCGTCTCGCGGTCTAGGTAACATATTAACAATATGAACATTCAGTTTTATGAAGTGCATTTTCCTGTCCCATCAACTAGATATTAAGAACGTGAAGCATGTCGTGAATTACGACATGCCCAGGGTCATTGATGACTATGTTCATCGTATTGGACGCACAGGCCGGGTTGGTAATAATGGTCGCGCCACGTCCTTCTTCGACGTAGAGCATGACTCGGCCATTGCCACCGATTTAGTTAAAATTCTGGAGGGTTCTGAGCAGCAAGTGCCCGATTTTCTGCGCGCCCTGGACAGAGGCTATGGCGGTGGTGGTGCCTCTCAGTTTGGGGGCTACGATGTTCGTGGCAGTGTAAGTAGATTTTAAATAGCTTTGAACAAGAATTGATAACAATATTTACTAATGATGATTCCATTTCCCACTCTCCAAAAACAGGGCAATGCCCTCAAGGACGTTTGTGCCGTCGAAGAAGACCAGGATTGGGCCTAAGTAGATATTTAAATTCCATTTAATAGAACTATAAAAATATAATCAAACATATTATTATATAATATTTGTCTATATATAAAATAAATATAAACCGAAACAGCTCACATATTCAAATAGAACGAGAAGGGACGTGTGAGACGCTTTTTACGCGTCACAACTTTTATACCCGGCACTCAGTACTACATCTGCACCTAAGCGGTGTTTTGTCAAATTTTAAATTTTTTCTTCATCTGTCATCTACATCTACAACACTTCTCACGCCAACACGCTCGTTTAGCTCGCCCCCCTTTCCTAGAGCCATACACTGCAGACTCACGGTGGAGGCAGCGGCCTCACACTGCGCGAAGCAGAGTGTGAATGAGAGAATGTGCAAAAAACAAATATAAGCTGCGGGACGGGGTGGGTTTAGCCACGGCAAAGGGAGAGGGACGTCAGAGGCAGAGGCCGCACAATGCAGAAGCAGATTTTGAATGAGAGAATGTGAAAAAAACAACAAAAGCTGTGGAACGGGGTGGGTTAGCCACTGGAAATTAATTTCTTCATTGTGGCTATAATAATGATCCAATCGGATCCCAATTTGGTGATCTGATAGATATGGTCACTCCCTACGGAATGGCGTTTTTGGTTTTCTTTTATCTTCAAAATTGTAGATTAAAGAGGTTTTCACCATTTTCATTTTTGAAATACACTTGTAACAGTGTGAGCATACAGCAGCCTCGATGCAAAATTTGGTGGCTTATAGTCTCTGAAAACTAGCCAACTAACAAAACCGCCGGACGAACAAAAAGACATATACTATAGTTATAGTTATGACTATAGTTATAGACTCGGCTATTGGTGCTGATCAAGAATATATATACTTTATGGGGTTGGAAACGTTTCCTTCTGTGCGTTACGTACAACGGTTATTCGCACCAATACAATATACCCTATTTACTCTTCGAGTACCGGGTATAAAAATAATTGTTATGATCAATAATGTAATTTACTTGAAAATTAGATTGTACATATTTATACACATATATCAGCAATTTCTGGGATTGTTTTTAGTTGTTTTTATTTTAATTACTAGCTGACCCGGCGAACTTCGCACCGCCCAACAGTCTATGAATGTGGTGTTACTTTTTAGCTAACTATAGATAGATAGAAACATAAAAGGACCAACTTGATAGCGCGTGATTTCATCGTTGGTATTGGATGTTTGGATACCAAAAACCACCATGTCGCTCCCTTTCCTGACATATTTGATGTAACGGAAGCCCGGCAGGTGACTGTGCCAATGCAGATTACCAACAGTAGACAGTCGGCGAACTCTTTGGCCGACTTGAGTGTAAACGCAATCGTTACTGATCTGCAAATTCTGCCACCATGGAGCATGGACACCGGGAGCCTGTCACTTCCAGGCATAGATCAGACACGAGTGTCAACTGGATTTCCAGCCATAGAACAAGCAGGAAAATCAGTAGAAAGTCTAGCCATATATCAGGCAGGAAGATCAACAGAATTTGCAGCTATAGTGCATGCAGGAGGATCAGCACTTCAGAGTGCGGAAAACGCAGTCGTGTCAGTATCGTCTTTGCAACGGACAGCAACCACAGCAATTCGTCGGAACAGAAAACACATGGAAGACATGGCATACATCGCGCAGCACACGGACATGCTTCGTGTAATGGTCGATCATCAGAAGTATCTCAGCGATCAGCAGCATCCCGGAGAAGCGATCAGACAGTATCG
>NW_022995794.1:40360-61106 GCF_900245975.1 Drosophila guanche | reverse complement strand
ATGTTTGTCTGTCCGTCTTGTATGTCGGCTACCTCTCAGAGACTATAAAAGCTAGAGCCACCGAATTTGCCTACAGACGGCTGTTATGTATATCACACTGACACAAAAGTACTGACACTGACACAACCTTCCGCCTCCACAAAGGGCGATAATCTGCTGTATCCACAACTTTGAAGATAAGAGAAAACAAAAAACAGAATTCCGTTGGGAATGACTACATCTATCTAACTGATCATTGAATTGGGATTAGATTAATTAAATTCATATTCAGTGGCACCCATCCTGTCCAGCAGCTTTTTTTGTTCTTGTTTTTTGTGGCTCACGCAGTGTGCGTCACTGGGAGCCGTAGATGTAGATTTCATATTTAGGAAAAGTGTAAAATTCGACACAAACCTCTAAAACACAGATATACTGACAGTACTGGGCATAAAAGTTTTGAAGCGTACGAAGCGATTTTTTTTTGTGGAATTTAGTTCTCTGTTGTATTTTAGTTGCATATTTATATCCCTTCTGTACTTTATTTTAATATTTATTTGCCTTTTTTAATAATTTTTTAATTTTTATTTTTTAATTGAATTTTTAATAAAATGCATTTATAATTCAGGCGAAGGACGTCGTGGTTGCTTTAATCCCTACCGTGGCGAACTTGGCGATCGTGGTGACCGTGGATATCGCAGTGAACGTAAGGAACGTCGTCGTCGCAACAACGATGATGAGGATGACCTAAATAACAACAAGGGCGATGAAGACGGCGAAGATGGCGAGAAGAAGCGCGAGTTCTACATCCCTCCGGAACCATCCACCGATGAAGCTGAGATTTTCGGCACCACCATCTCTTCGGGAATCAACTTTTCGAAATATGATCATATTCCGGTGAAGGTAAGTTTCTCGCCACTTACAAGCAAGAGTAAAAGAAAATACTAAATGAAAATGATATTTTGTGCATAGGTAAGCGGAATTGACCCACCAGCTGCCATTCAAAAGTTTGAGGATGCAAAGTTGCTATAAGTTGGCCACGCCCATTCAAAAGGTTGCCATACCGGTGATTACTGCTGGCCGTGACCTAATGGCCTGTGCCCAGACTTTCAGTTGGATAATTAGTGGCTTCTTCTTCGTTTGTTACACAGTCGATAGATTTGATTTTGAATTATAAGATTGAGGTCATCTACATCTTTATTTTTAGCGGCCAAAATTGCTCTCACTTAACCATTTAGTATTTTTGTGGTTAGCAATGATATCCGGGAATACGTTGTTGATAAGCTCGTCTTTTGATGATACGAAATTGCCAAAATTTTGAGGAAATGAAATCAAACCGCTCGATTTGTCTACATGAACACGTCCATTACCGATAGTCAGCAATTGCTTCGAGAAATCATCAGCAGATAGATCGTTCAACACTGCAACTCTCATATTTACAGACTGTTGAAGTTTCTTTACATATCGCCACAGATTTGATGCTTTGAGGTAAGCCTTTATTTCGTCTGCAGCAGTAGATCTTGGAATGACTGGTAGTGTTTGTCGGAAATCGCCATATAATAAAATCATTGCACCACCAAAACATCTCGAGTCATTGCGCAGATCTTTTAATGCGCGTTTGTGCGCCATTGTGCATTCGTCCCGTATGATGATTTTTGATGCTACTAAAACTTTGGCCATTGCGGAGTTTTTCGAAATGTTACATGTCGGTTGTTCAGAAGTTTGAATGGTTTAATGGCAATTTTAACGCTGAGTGAGCCGTACGGCATCCGTCTAACAATGTGGCCGCTATTCCAGAAGAAGCAATTGCTACCGCAATTTCGGATCTCGCACGTACAGTGGCCAAAATCAATGACATGAGGAATGTCTTCCCAGTTCCACCGGAGGCATCCAAAAAATATAAGCCGCCATTTCCATCATCAATTGCATTAATCAGTGTATCATAGACTTTCCTCTGCTTAGGATTCAACAGAGGTACATTCGTTTGAACTGATTGGATTAGTTCATGTGGATTATATTCATGTTCACGTTCCAATTCTCTATTAAATGCGTCATTCATTCCGCGATCTGGAGCTGGCATTCCTAACCTAACTAACAAACTGCCGCACATGAGGTAACACATATCTTCGATCAAGAGCAAAGTCTGGTTATGGATCTCCTCATTCACCTCAAGATCGTAATTTCTTGAGCTGACGCGAATTCGATGTAAAATATCTTCGGACATGTTATCTTTGTATTTGTTCCACAGGTCAAGTGGGTTCGATGGGAAGCATGTTGATATGATGATAGCAAATAATGTGCGTATCTGACTTGGAGATGCAGAAATAATTGCTTCAGCGATTGTCGTGTCCCAATGAGTATCGTTTTCAAGCAAATTTAGCTCTTGACATGCTGCACGAAATGTGGGGCACACGATACTATTAACAGTTCGCAGTGATTCAAATGATGTTGGCCCTCGAACATGTACCAGCAACAACCGCAAATAGAAACATTCATCATTCTTCGGATAAACTGTGTAAATACGACCAAGAGCATCAGTAGAACGCATATCTGGATGACCAGGAACTGCATTCGACGCTGTGAAATATACTCTCTGACCGTTCTCTAGATGCACCCCCAAATGTAAAACAGTGGGATGACGTTCGTGAATAGGGAATGAAAATATACGCCAAATTGCTTTATTGCAGTTCACATATCTACCAACTTGATAGGGCGTGATTTCATCATTGGTATTGGATGTAACAAATAAATAAAACAAATATTAAATATGATTAAACAAATACAAATGAACAACAAATGAACAAATTTATTTATTTATTATTTTTTTTTTCTCTCTCTTTATATTTACAAATGAACAAATGAACTTTTTATACAAATTTCTGAACACCCACATGATGTCTTCAGAAAAAAATAAAGTTTTGGCTTTAAGGCCGCAACAAACAGGCCATAAGTTGTTTTCTGATGTATTCTGCTACTCGCGACGGAAACAAATCCAACAAATCAAAAACCATGGCAATCGGTCCAGCCGTTCTCGAGTTATAAGTGCTTTACAAAATACGACTTTCTTTTATATATATAGATAAACATAAACCCCCACATATGTACATACATATGCACAAAATAGTGGTTCTGGTTGGTGGCTTTCTTTTCTAGCACTTTCCCTTTTATGCACTTTGGTGACGCAGCAGCGGCAGATCTTCGTGAATAACTTCTCCATGGCTACAATATTCCGGGCTGGGTAAGTCTACCAAAAGCCATTTGAAAGTGAACGAAGTATACTAATCAAAATTTAAATGTCTCGATAAGTGAGCGGATAATCCAATCACAGACCATGCCAAGTTGCGTGACAAATGTGAAAGCTACGATGGGGAAATTCCTAAAGGCATTGACAATATCTTTAATCCAATAATAAGTAAATTCACCCACCACGTTTGAGTCAATATTTAGGTAATATTTTCCCATTTTCTTTGCTTTATCTGCGGCGCACTTCATTCCCTTCAAAACAACATACCTTTCGAGCTCTGCCTTTGCATCAAGCACAATCATATGTTTGTCTTTGTGGACTCATCCTTCATGTTTCATGTATGTTGTTTGTCTGCCTTTCCCTTTACTCTCTCGCTCTTTGGCGGTCTCTCTCCGGCGGTTTGAAGCCGGCTTTTCGAAATGCCTCGTCTGGCCTCGCCCTGCGTCTGCGAATCATCTTACCCGCCCCGCCCCTCACACAAACAAAAGATACTTCGCTGCGTTTTGTGTCTTTACGGAACACGCACAGCCGAGACAAAATCAATAAATGACAAAGCCACCACGCCTTTGGCTTGGCTCATGAAGTAACTATAAGGATGTCTCATCGGCAAAACTAAGAAATTCGTGCGAGTGAAAAGTGCGAGTGAAAGGGCTCTCGCTGTAAGTGTGAGGGCAACGACAATGGAGTGTGCTGATTAACCATTTGAAAGAAATGTGAAAAAAACAGTATAATTGTTTCATAATTTAATTTTTAATAGTTTGCTACATGATAGTAGTCTTTGTTTAAAAAAAATATTTTGAAAAAATTTGAAAACAAAATTTTGCCCGCAACCAACTTTCCGCGTCGACAAGCAAACGAGCACTGACATTAAGAAAAAGCGGCGAGTAATTCTGCCACCGACGAGACCTCCTTATAGTTACTTCATGGCTTGGCTGCTCCTCGTGGTGGAATTTCACCATGGCCTCGGCCATGTGGAGGCAGACGGTTTCAGTCTCTGCGGCATTTCCCAGCGTGCAAGCAGGAGCATTCGGCCTGCTTCCCAACTTACATTCCAACAAAAACAAAGAAAAGTAATATCAAACAGTTTATTAATGAAACGAAATAATATACTTGAGCAATATGAGCGAGAGATAGAATGGCTTTGTGCCTGAGAGATCAAGTAAACCAAATGAAAATGTTCAGCCCTTTTGGCTTGTGGATTAACTATTGTTAGTGTGTGGTGTTTTTGGTAATTGTTTAACCTAAATGCAGAAGCGATTATGAAATAAGCAAACAGTTTTCAGTGTTATTCTCCTGAAGGGGACCGAAAAGGTTGTTCTTCGGCTATGAGAAAAAACTACGCGTAGTAGTTGAACGCACTTTGGATTGCTGGGTGGGTTTTTCTTTTTGGGGAGAGTCTTCGTCTTCATCGCTGTCGTTTTCGCTGAAGGTAATGACTTAACCCCCCCACCCTTTGATGTGAAATCGACCAACCAAGACATCAAAGTCTGCCGACAAAGTCTGCGCAAAATTTCTCTTTTAAAACATTTTCCCTTTGTCGTTTGCGTGTTGCATTTTTCTTGGCAACACGCAAACACTTTGCAATTTTTGCATTTTTTTAAAAGCTTTTTTTAACTTGATTCGAGTTTTTCCTGACTAAACTTTCGGTTACGCTTGTTAGTGAGTGTATCCTTTGTAGCATGTCACCTACAACAATAGTTGTTGTAGCTGTGCCACTCGAGCTGGTCGGGGGTGTAACCAATAAGGAGGGCGCACCGCGCTGGCTCCGGCTGTATGATCGGTAGAAGGGGGGGTTCCGATAATTGCTTATTGTTACGTGCTCGCATTGATGCTATTTCTTATTCATTTTAATTTCGCGTGCAGACCTATGCTAGAACGTAGGGGAGGGAATGAGGGGGATAGGGAAAGGTGAAGTAACCGGAAGGGGAAAACTTAACCACCGAAATACATATCCACCATGATTGACGGCTGCGCTGGTCTTGTTGCGGCAGTCCTTGCCCACCCAACCATGATCATCCTATAAATTCCAAGAGATATAATAGTTTCGGATGATCCCTTTTTAGTCATGGTTATTCTATATTCCACAGTAGCATGGCTCCTTAATACAAAAATCTCTAGCAATTCGTTTTCAACAAATTAATGATAGGTTTATTATAAACAATGGAAGTTCATTCCTTATATATGGGTATGTATGTATATAAAGAGAAATATATAAAAAAAGTTGTTTTCTGTCAAATAAAGGGGCTACAAAATATATATCAATAAGTGAATAAGGTGAATAAGGAAATATTAATTGTAATAAGTTTAATAGTTAGATTCCTTTAATTGTATTCAAAATGTAAATTTTTAATTTAGTTCGATATGTTTTGGATTAATATGTAATTATTTTTAATTCATTCATTTCATTTTCATTTTTAATCCAACGGAAATTATGTTGGCTCTAATTAAATGCTCATAAGTGTAAAGTTCCATAGATAAAGCCAAGCTTTGAAGAAGCTCCGAAAGCTCGCAAGCTTTACGTTGGCCGAAATCGCAAGAACAAGAAAGACCGATCAAATATTTATTTAATGTGCATGGCAGTAAAGTCTCTAACAAGTTAAGATTAGCAATAAAATAGGTTCTTTCACTTACGTATTTGCTTTATGTCATCCATGTCCAAAAGATCTTTCGGCGATGGGAGAGCGAACCTGAAAGCTTTTAAGAGAGAGCACACACAATTGATCATACACACATAAACATATGATTTCCCTCCGTTTGTTTTAATTCTTTCTTTTTGGGGTTGGATTTAAAATTTAAATTAAATTAAATTAAAATTTAATTTAATGGAATAAGTAAATTTTACGTTAGTTTCTTAATGTTTTTGTCACTTGCGCTAAATATCACTACTTTTCTTTCTGTATTAATCAAATTCAAAACGAGGTCTGAATCCAGACATGGCAGCGATGACATGGGGACACAAGTATAAATTTGAAGAGCACGGCCTGTAGCCTCTACGGGTCAATGACCTCGCAAGTGCACATATGTTTTAAATGCACAGTGGGACATATAGAGTTTCGTATTTTGTTCTTCACTGTCACTATGCCGTTGATTTTAGTTGGTTTAGGGGAGCAACAAAAAAATGTTAAGCCAGCATGTGGTGGCACCGGTACATAGGCAGGTTATGTTGAACCGCACATAGAAATATTCCGTCAAGGCCTGGGTCAGAGATCGTCAGATAGTCACATCACTCAGCCCAACTCGCTAATTTCTGCTCTCATGCCTCTGTAGGCGGGGGATGATGGTCGAGGAGCTCGATCGCGGCTGTTCTGTCTTGGTGCTGTTGAGGCCGCTCTCGAACGAATTTCGGACACTGGGTCGCGCCTGTGCTAAAGCTGCTGGTGGGGGCCAGGGTGGTCTTCCAAAAATATGCCCTTCTATGGGCCCAGTGGACGCCGTAGGTATTTCTCCGGTGTTCCGTGGGTAATTTATTCGGAACTCATCCGGTAACTGGCAGCAACCTCTTCTGTCTTCTTTTTATGTTCGCTCCATATGGCCGTGGTCGCGACGTATATGTACGTCTGTACTCTTTGAATACCACGAGGAGAAGGCTCGCTCTACTTTTTCCGGAAATCAGCTCTTCCCAGCCTAATTTTCGGTCCCTCTTCTGTTTGTCAGAACTACAGTGGGAAACAAACAGCAATTGGGACTGTGAGTCAGAGCGAAATTCGATAAAAATATTTGTTGCCCACTGTGGTGAATTGCATCCACCAGAGGGCGTGCGAAAGCTCAGCTTGCACCAGAATTTGACTACTAGAAGTACTGGTGTTGTATAGTTTCAGGCTGAACTTTAACTTGACAGTTTTTTTTTTTTTTTTGAGCTATGAACAAGCGCACTACACCTTTTGACCCATTTTGTGGACTAATTTTCGCGGAAAATGTTTATTCTCAGGCACAAATTGTAACACATTCAATTGAAAAGCGTCAAACCGAAAACAAATTTAACATCCATCTCACAGCCAAAAAGTACACAAAAATTGAGTCAAAACAAATCAGCGAAATAGTTTTTGGCACAACAGGATGAGCCAAAGTTTTGATAGTTCACATGGAAGTGGAAGTGTAGGACCTAGGTTAGGTTATCCAGAGCGTCAGTCCTCGGAGGATGTGCCCGAGTCTACAGCCACAGCAACGACGGAAACAGGAACAGCAACAACAACAGCCGGAGATGGACAACAAGGAGCGGGTGTCGGAGCTGGAGGTGAGGATAATATTACCGATGACAATTTCGAATCGAATTTGCGGCGTCGCAAAGGCAAAATAATATCCTGTGCCAAAGAGACCATTGAGAATGGTGAGTAGTGCCAAAGACAAGGAGACAACAAATATTTACTTTTTTAAATATCTACTATATACATATGTATGTATGTATGTAATTACATATGTACTCTACAATATACATATATGTATCTATTTGGACATGCTTGGCATGTGTAAGCAGATGAACATTTGAGTGGCAAGTGCTTTCCTACAACTTTCTAATAACTTTAATTTTCTAATAACTGTCATCTACATCTACAACAACTCGCCCCCCCTTCCCTACACCCACATACTGCAGACTCGCTACAGAGGCAAAGGCCGCTGACTACACGAAGCTGAGTGTGAAAGAGAATGTGAAAAAAACAACAAAAGCTGCGGGAAAGGGTGGGTTTAGCCACTGCAAATTTATTTCTTCATTTTGGCTATAATAATGATCCAATCGGATACCAATTTGGAGATCTGATAGTTATGGTCATTCCCTACGGAATTGCGTTTTTAGTTTTCTTTTATCTTCAAAATTGTAGGTTTGGGAGGTTTTCGCTCTTTTGCGGGGCGGAAGCGGGCGTGGCTCATTTTTTAAATACACTTGTAACAGTGTTAGCATACAGAATGGATGCAAAATTTGGTTGCTCTAGCTCTTGTAGTCTCTGAGTACTAGCCGCTCATCAGGACGGACAGACGGACGGACAGACAGGCGGACAGACAGAAATGGCTCAGTCGACTCGGCTATTGATGCTGATCAAGAATATGTGTACTTTATGGGGTCGGAAACGTTTCCTTCTGTATGTTACATACTTTGTGCACAAATATAAAAAGTGGGTCGTCGCTCCCTTTCACATCTTCACAGATCACTCTGGATGCCTAAAACGGTGTAGCAAATGCGCTGGCAGTCATCAGCTCCTCTGGTGGCGGGACGAACTGCACTCAAGTGCAAAGGTAGAACACATGCTCTGGATCCTCGCGCATTGAATCACTTGGGACACTCGGGAGAGCGCTCGTGTTTGAACAGTCAGGAATTGGGTGAGAAGGTAGATCCCCTCTACTTCGTGAGGACACGAATAGCGAAGAGGCTGTAGGGCACTGTAAGCTTCCTTCGGAGACCATGGAAAGGACTGACTCTTGCCAAGAGTAGCCGTCGTCCTGCTTTGGGACCGCCAATGTTGAGGAGGGCTCCACAGGGCTGCCTGCGTCCTAGAGTCCATTTGGACTCCATGGTTGGATAACCATTCGGTTATCTAACATCACGCCTAGATACCTGATTAAGTCCTGTGACCTGATAGTCGCGTCACCCACCTGAATTATCACGTGCTCCACCTCCATCCGGCTCGTAATGAGAACTGCCTCACGTTTATGGCCGGCCAACTCCAGTGATGCGCTTTCCATCCAGTTGTCAACGGTCCGGACTGCCACGTTGGTCGTCTCCTCTATTTCCTGGAGCTTCTTGGCCACCACGATCAGGGCTATCTCTGCGGAGGCTAGATCCTCAGGACTTCGTCGTACATTATACTCCATAAAAGATATCCTAAAACAGACCCCTGTGGAACTTCGGCTGTCATACTGTAGAGCTTCGGTCCCTCCTCAGTCTCGTACCACAGTACCGACAGATATTTATCGACTATACGTAGCAGATGGGTTGGATTCCGGTTCTCGCAATCGTCTCCTTGATCAGACTCCAGCTCGCAGAGCTGAATGCGTTCCGGATGTCCAGGGTCAGTCGGCTATGTAGAATAATCTCCAGGACTTTGCCGACGGTATCCAGCAGGCATATTGGCCTGTATGAGGACGGTTCCTACGGCGGCTTGTCTTCTCTCTGCAGAAGGTCTAGGAGCTGCCCCTTCCACTGCTTGGGAAAGACTCCTTCCCGAAGGCAACTATTATAGACATCTACCAACAGCCCTGGCCTAGTGGCTTCGCCAAGCTTTAGCGCCTTGTTGGGGATCCGGTCTGGTCCTGTGGCCTTTTTGTCTCCGACTTTCCTTATGGCTGCTCCCACCTCCCCCATAGAGATCGGGGTCCACATTTCAAGGTCTTCTCGCGTGACGCTCACCTCTTGTAGTGGGTGCTGTAGAAATAGCGCCTCCACGCCTGCGACGAACCAGCCTCGGGCACGTCACATCTAACACTGCCTGACGTCTGATCTTAGTACCGACCTTGTATGCCCCCTAGGTTTGAATTCCGCTTTCTCGCATATTTGCCTATTCTCTTTACGGCTCGCTTTGATGGTCGGAGATC
Organism: Drosophila guanche; assembly: GCF_900245975.1. Lineage (NCBI taxonomy): Eukaryota > Metazoa > Arthropoda > Insecta > Diptera > Drosophilidae > Drosophila > Drosophila guanche. The sequence continues at coordinate 51,361 of NW_022995794.1, read as the reverse complement.
CTCTCCCGCGGAATCGAACTCTGACCGACCCCTCGCTCTCTTGTAGCACTTCCTTGACCGTAGGCATGTTTTTCGCAGTTTGGAAATCTCCTCATTCCACTAGTAGCAGGGTGACCCTCGTCTCCTCGGCTTCCTTCTTGGCAGTGCCGCGTCACACGTTTCCTCTAGGTGTTTTCCAAGTTTCACAGCCAGGCTGTCTGCCGTTTCGCAAGTCGAGCCCCAATTGGCTTCGAGAAGAGAACCCTTGAACGTCCTTACATTTAGTCTCGGTGCTCTTGGCTTGCCCTCTCCTTTGGTTCTCTCCGCAAGCGAAATGGATCCTAAACGTAAACTTCTCGCTTACTCTCCACTTCGCCTATCGACAGAGTGAGCTGCTTATGAATGTAAGATCGATGATCGACCCAAGCATATCTCCTGAAGGGGGCTAATACCGCTTGAAGCAAGCCATGGCTTGTTAGGAGTTGACCCAGCCTTCTCTGCAGCCATGTGCTAAGCTGGGGTATGAGTCGTCTGGTCCACATAACCTTTCCCGCTTGGTTCCATCGCCTTTGCCCTCTTGCCGCTCGCCGGTTACCGCTTTGGCGGTCCATATATTTCATAAAAAGTTGGTCTGGATCGAAGCGGCAAAATCGAGTCGAGTAGTGTTATCGAATTGGAAGTGGATAGGATCATTATTATGCAGATTTTGCCGCTTCGATCCAGACCAACTTTTTATGAAATATATGGACCGCCAAAGCAGTAGCCAGCGAGCGGTAAGAGGGCTGCATAGCAATGGGGCAAAGGCGCTAGTTAGAATGAAGAATGAAGAAGAATTTAATTTGCAATGGCCAACCCCACAACGTCCAGTAGCTTTGCTTATGCTTGCTTCTTGTTGCTCATTCTTTCCCGCTCGCACACTCTGCCTCATGCAGTATGTGTTTTGGGTGTCGAGCTAAAAAAGCGTGTTGGCGGGAGAAGTGATGTAGATGTAGATTTCAGATAAAGAAAAAGTTTTAAATGTTGAATTCGAAAAAAGCACTAAGTTAAAGATATGATGACTAAGTACCGGGATGTGACGCGTTTGAAGCACAAACATTCCTGCTCGTTTTGCGTTTGCGTCATGCCACCGACTGACCTAGAACACAGGTAGCTAGAAATCCATCTCAACAGATTGGGCGGATTTCGTCCTCTTTGTGATGTGGTTCATGTGGGAAAAATCTATTTCTGTGCTTTTGAAATATTGTGGAATGTTATTTAATATTTACCTCGCTGGTACATATTCTAGGTATACATTCAACCATTTTATTTAGGCAGCGATATTAAAGAACTAGTTTCCTAGTTTATGACTCGTTATCAGTTTTCCCATTGCTTCTTTTTAGGCTCTTTATGGATTTGGCCGATTTGTTCTTCATTAGTTTTTTTCTGGCTTAGATTTCCCTTTTGAGCTCTTTTAAAGCTGAGTATCATTCTTGAGGATGCACGTTAATGCACGCTTGTGTACATATTTGTTTTCGCATTTGGATTTCTTTAGAAACTTGAAACCCTTTTCAAATGTATTTCTACCTCGCTTGGGCACAGACCTTCTAGCATTCACTTTTCCTGCCTTCAGGCTGTTTGGGCTACGCTTGCAATTTCATTACAGGAAGATTTTGTGGTAAAAGCAGACCAGACCCATTGATCTTGAGGCACAACATATTTCACTTGGCTGCTGAGAGACTCACTTTCTTGTGTGTATGTAGAAACGCAATCTAAACCATGTAATATTTACATAGCCGACTTCTTCGTTGTTTTTCTGTGTGTTTTTATATCTTTATATTACAGCCTTTGTCTAAAAAAAGCTTTTGGCACAGCGTGTGCCAATTATGGAACACAAAAAAGACATACAAAAAGTGGATGGAAGAGCTTTGTTTGTGTCATTCTTGCAGTTTGTACTTGCAATTTTAACGAGATGTTAAAATGAGAATGCACTTGAATTTTGCGAGAAATTAGGGAAAGGCGACACAGAACCTGCGAACAGACCCCCAATGGAGATTAAGCCCATGCTGGGGCGTGCCTCATTATATAGCCATTAGTTTCTCGGCTGCACTTTGGCTTAGCTTCAACGGCAAACTGATTTTGTAAATTAGAAGATTTTAATGGCCATTTCATTGTTTGTGCTGCCGCTTGCTGTGCTGCATTCTTTATGGCGCATTTATGGTTAAGTGCGCATCCGTTTGCCTTTGAGGGGAAAAAAAACAAAAAAATTAAACAGAGAAAAGAAAAACATGAAGAAAACGGATTGCCAACCATAACAAATATGCGTGCTTTTTATACCCGGTACTCAAAGAGTAAATAGGGTATATTGTATTTGTGCGAATACCGGTTGTATGTAACGCACAGAAGGAAGCGTTTCCGACCCCATACAGTATATATATAGCCGAGCCGACAAACAAGACGGACAGACGGACAGACAGACATGGCTCTATCGACTCAGCTATTGATGCTGATCAAGAATATATATAGACTTTATGGGGTCGGAAACGTTTCCTTCTGTGTCCTTCTTCACAAATACAATATACCCTATTTACCGAGTACCGGGTATAAAAAGTTCTGCCAAAGAAAATAAAACCGTCCGTCTTTCCGTCTTGTTTGTCGGCTAGTTCTCAGAGACCATAAGAGCTCACACTGAAACCAGTGTATTTCAAAAATTATCCCCGCCCCCTTCCTTCCCGGCAAAAGGGCGAAACAAAGTGGTTTTAATTTGTAAGATAATGCTGTAGCTCTAAGATTCTACTATGAATTTCATAGTATAGTATAGTAATTGTATATGGTATAGTATAGGGATTGTTGGCTTATTTCTAATTTCTCTTATATATCCTTTCAGTCTCAGTTTCATTTGCATTAGATCGAAATATAATTTTGTTCTGCTGGAAGTTCCTCCACTGTTGTTACTTTAAGAAATTTGGAAGAACTATTTTAAATAGCTAATTAAAGTCTATGACTATTGGGAACTCAAATCTAATCAACATGTGAATTTTAGTAACTTGTTAATGGGCCCCCAAAGTCCCAAACTAATAGCCAGCCCCTTATACCAATCAGATCGTTTATTGCAGCAAATACCAAAACACCAAGGATAGAGGATGACGAGCTGTCTCTATTGCCATTCGAGGTGTTAAATCTAGATTTGAAAAATTGTGGCAAGTTTTGTCTTGGGTGTCTATCATTCCATGCGCCACAAATGGAAGCCTTCTATTAGAAATAGTCTTGGCCCTGGCAAGCTGGCTGCCTGATTGCCTGGACTATCTGTATATGTCTGTGCTCCAGCAAGTTGCAACCGGATGTTCCTGTGCATATGTATATAGTTGCAACATGTTTGAGCGAGCCTGCTTTAAACCTTGCCTGACTGACTGCGGGTGCTGCTGACATTGAGAGAAGCTTAATTTTTAGGCAGAAAAAAAAACCCGGTAAGCCCCAGGTGTGGTTTTCGTTTGTAGCTCCGTTCCAGGTGCATGTGCGGATATTCCTTTCATTTGGATATCCGTGCTCTGTGTGCATGTGCGTGGCTTATACCCTTGATTGGCTGATAATACGATTGGCTTCTGTCAACTGGTGTCCGTCCATTCCACTCGATATCCCATCACGACCTGACCAAAACTTGTTTCCTTTAATTCTTTATTGAAAATCTTCGATGCGAATCGATCCAATTGTAAAGGTTGTCTGTATGTTGCAATTATAATTTGTGTCTTGTAATTCAATTAGGAATAATTCCTCGGAGACTTTTTGTTTAAATGGAATTGTGCGAATGCATCTGAAGTGGAAAAAACTAAAGGGGAAAGTTTAGGATTGTTGACGATTACTAATGTGGATTCAAATATGTACGACAAAATCGAACTTTTTGTTTCTCAAGGAACCAAAGCGATTTTTCTGATGGATATCTTACATTAAATGTCTGTAATCAATTTTTTTTTTCTAATGCAGAACTTTTCTTTAACTATTTTTAAAGTCTGGTATATTTTTTTAAATATTTTTTTTCAGAGGTGAGGGTTTGTTTTTTAAAATACCATACTCTGGCAGTTGGGCGCTCAACCCTATACCTAAAATCCCTATCCCATCCTGATACAAATATAAAGTTTGCTTCTGGTACTTTCTTTCTGGGACAGATTGTAGTCAGTTGTAGATTGTAGTAACATTGTAGTCTTGATGATGCCGAAAGCTTACCCTTTTCAATGGAAACAAAAGAAAGGGCACTAAAAACCCACCCAGGGGTGCTACTGGAAGTTGGTTGTGCTGCTCCCAGCAGAATTTACTTGCTTGCACCTCCGACACCACCGACGAGCTTTCCGAAAAAGTCGAGTAGAACCGCCCTCAGCATTGCACTGCTGCGACGTGGGTACGATGGAGAACTTTAACACTTTTTCTGACCAAAAACCAATTTTTCAAAAGTACCTGAAATAATTTGTTATCGCAATGTATCCGAAAATATTGATATTCAAAGTTATATAGTCCAAAATTTAACAGATCTTACCGATGTTAGGTTAAAAAAATTGTAACAGACATTTTTAGCTGACAAGAAAACGATCGTTATCTTTCGTAGTGACCAGACGTGTTTTTTTTGCGCTCCGTATTTTCCTTTCTATTTTGGATAAAAAACCGGGTTTTTTTCAAAATAATTCTTCTTATAATTATTGAATAGTTAGGTTAGTTGTGTGTTTGTACTTTTTCTTGTTGTAAGTACGCCCTCACTATTAACCCCTATCTCTTGTAGTTGCGCCTTTCACTCTCTAACTCGAGTAACTGTTCTCCCTCTCTCGATCTCAATACTTTCTGTGCACTTTCTGTGTTCTAAGCACTTGGTCGGCACACTGGTCCCATTGCTATTTGTATTGTGAAAATAATTTTTATTTTTTTTTTATTTTTTATTTATATATTAAATATAAATAATAAAAATAATGGAATACTTGGTTGTGTGCTCCGCCAAGGCTTGCAAAAAGCAGATCACCCACGACCAGCCGATCATCCCTGGCTGGCTCTGCGATAACGTAGTGCACGCAAAATGTATTGGGTTTTCAGGCGCAATTTCAAAGCGTAATGGTCTGCATTACAGTTACGAGGCATGTCGGTCTGTCGAGAATGACATGGTCACGTTTATGAGGCAGACGCAAAAAGGCTTTAAGGAGCTGACCGTGGGCTTTAAAAAGCAGTACGATCGGCTTCTAACCATGGAGTCTTAATTCAGCAGTTTTAAAGTGCTGAATGAGTCTCCTAGGCGCAAAAAAGTCATTCCTCGTGATCTGCAAGTGCCTATCCCTCGACCGCTCGCTGCTGATCAGCTGTCTCCGTCCTCTCCGATAGGTCAGCAGCTAATTTCGTTCGCCACTCCAAGGGCAACGACAACTGCTGGTGATCAAGTTTCGGCTACCGAATCGATCATCTCGGAGAACATGCAGCCAGTTAGTACTGTAACGTCCGTGTCTGTCGAGTCCAAGTTTTGTGTTGGGTGTCTATCATTCCATGCGCCACAAATGGAAGCCTTCTATTATAAATAGTTTTGGCCCTGGCAAGCTGGCTGCCTGATTGCCTGGACTATCTGTATATGGCTATACTCCAGCAAGTTGCAACCGGATGTTCCCGTTCATATGTATATAGTTGCAACATGTTTGAGCGAGCCTGCTTTAAACCTTGCCTGACTGACTGCGGGTGCTGCTGACATTGAGAGAAGCTTAATTTTTAGGCAGAAAAAAAAACCCGGTAAGCCCCAGGTGTGGTTTTCGTTTGTAGCTCCGTTCCAGGTGCATGTGCGGATATTCCTTTCATTTGGATATCCGTGCTCTGTGTGCATGTGCGTGGCTTATACCCTTGATTGGCTGATAATACGATTGGCTTCTGTCAACTGGTGTCCGTCCATTCCACTCGATATCCCATCACGACCTGACCAAAACTTGTTTCCTTTAATTCTTTATTGAAAATCTTCGATGCGAATCGATCCAATTGTAAAGGTTGTCTGTATGTTGCAATTATAATTTGTGTCTTGTAATTCAATTAGGAATAATTCCTCGGAGACTTTTTGTTTAAATGTGATATGATCCGCCGTTTTGCCGCCCTGGTCTATCGTTCCCGGCTAGCTCTCGGGGAAGTCAGGGGTGTTTTCGACCCGATAGCCAGGGGACGGATTTAACAAAAAAACCTACTTTCTCGCATGTAACGGACAGATCTAATTTTTCTTACACGCGTCTACGTTAGCACTCTCCTCGGCGGGGTCAGTCGGTGTTTCTTTGACCATTGCGAGTCCCTCCCATCCATGAGCGTTCAAAATGTTGCACGCTCCCGATTAATAAACATCTGGTTCCACTCTTCCGACCTCTCTCGTCCCACCCAATCTAGTAAGTTCTACTCCATTTTCATTTTCTTTTCAAGTTTTCAAACATACTTCAACATTTTTTTATATTTAATTTTATAACTCTACTTAATTGCTAAAACATTTTTATACCTCGACTGACATTCACTTTGCGGAATAAATAAATACTAACATAAAAAATACTAACATTCAAAAAAAATACACGCACTCTATTTCTCTTTTGCCCGAGGTGGCATCCCCAAATTTTATGTAAACAAAGCTGAAAGTGGTATGCAAATTTAAATGATTAACTTAAACTAAAAAGAGCTCTTGTTAGTAGTTATTGCATGATATGTATACGCTGGGAAAAGGGGCTGGTATTCGGGGGGAAAAATAGACTCCGCTTACATGGATTAATTAAACGGACCTATACGAAAACCTATTCTAACATATTTTTGGTTGTTGTTCTTTTTTTGTATTTTATTTTATTTTATGTGATGACTTGTGTTTTGAACTATCAAGTCCAAATAAATTGTATGTGCTAAGTGTGAATCGATTAAGTGTTCCCGGGAATGAATATACAAAGTGCGAATGAGGTTGTAGTGGGTATGAGTGGGTATGATGTATGTGTGATGGGGCTTATTTTCGGTATATCATTGTAATAATAGGGTTAATATGGGTGGCTATTTCTACATAAATACGTGCGGGTTTTTAGAGGGTGTGATGTGTGTGTGATGAGTGTGATGTGTGTGATGGGTGGTGCGCTGTGCCGCTGCGTTGTGCGGGGCGCCAGTGCGTGGTGCGTATGTGATGGGTGTGCACCGTGTGTAATGTATGGTGCGCTCTGCCGCTGCGGTGTGCGGGGCGCCGGTGCGTTGTGCGGGGTGTTCCCTTGGATTGGGCACTCTGATCCTTCTGCAGTGCTCCGGCCGGGCCAGTCTTGGCGCTGACCCTGCTGTCGGCTCTCTGCGTGGTGTCCGCTGCTGCCGTCTTCTCCTTCCAGCGCCGTCGTCGCCTCTCTTCCCGATTGTCGGTTTCGTGTTGTTATCTTTTATACGAGCCTGGGCACTGATTTTATTTTGTCTCCTTTTTTTCTTCTCACTTTTACTTTAGGTTGCCGACCGACCTCTTGTCATTCTTCCCGGAAACTGACCCTCTCAACCTAACCTTCACGGCCACGTTCCCTTCTATCCTTCCTGTCACCTTGCAACCCTTTTTCAGCCTCCTCGGATCCACAGCAGAGGCCGCTGTCTGGTCCTCTTCTCCAGCCCTGTCGGTTATCGGCTACCTCAGAAAGCCGTCCATAACAAATGGAATTGTGCGAATGCATCTGAAGTGGAAAAAACTAAAGGGGAAAGTTTAGGATTGTTGACGATTAATAATGTGGATTCAAATATGTACGACAAAATCGAACTTTTTGTTTCTCAAGGAACCAAAGCGATTTTTCTGATGGATATCTTACATTAAATGTCTGTAATCAATTTTTTTGTTTCTAATGCAGAACTTTTCTTTAACTATTTTTAAAGTCTGGTATATTTTTTTAAATATTTTTTTTCAGAGGTGAGGGTTTGTTTTTTAAAATACCATACTCTGGCAGTTGGGCGCTCAACCCTATACCTAAAATCCCTATCCTATCCTGATACAAATATAAAGTTTGCTTCTGGTACTTTCTTTCTGGGACAGATTGTAGTCAGTTGTAGATTGTAGTAACATTGTAGTCTTGATGATGCCGAAAGCTTAACATTTTCAATGGAAACAAAAGAAAGGGCACTAAAAACCCACCCAGGGGTGCTACTGGAAGTTGGTTGTGCTGCTCCCAGCAGAATTTACTTGCTTGCACCTCCGACACCACCGACGAGCTTTCCGAAAAAGTCGAGCAGAACCGCCCTCAGCATTGCACTGCTGCGACGTGGGTAACATCTTACCGATGTTAGTTTAAAAAAATTTTAACAGACATTTTTAGCTGACAAGAAAACGATCGTTCTCTTTCGTAGTGACCAGACGTGTTTTTTTTTGCGCTCCGTATTTTTCTTTATATTTTGGATAAAAAACCGGGTTTTTTTTAAATAATTCTTCTTATAATTATTGAATAGTTAGGTTAGTTGTGTGTTTGTGCTTTTTCTTGTTGTAAGTACGCCCTCACTATTAACCCCTATCTCTTGTAGTTGCGCCTTTCACTCTCTAACTCGAGTAACTGTTCTCCCTCTCTCGATCTCAATACTTTCTGTGCACTTTCTGTGTTCTAAGCACTTGGTCGGCACACTGGTCCCATTGCTATTTGTTTTGTGAAAATAATTTTATGTGAAATTTTTGTGAAAATATATTAAATATAAATAATAAAAATAATGGAATACTTGGTTGTGTGCTCCGCCAAGGCTTGCAAAAAGCAGATCACCCACGACCAGCCGATCATCCCTGGCTGGCTCTGCGATAACGTAGTGCACGCAAAATGTATTGGGTTTTCAGGCGCAATTTCAAAGCGTAATGGTCTGCATTACAGTTACGAGGCATGTCGGTCTGTCGAGAATGACATGGTCACGTTTATGAGGCAGACGCAAAAAGGCTTTAAGGAGCTGACCGTGGGCTTTAAAAAGCAGTACGATCGGCTTCTAACCATGGTGTCTTAATTCAGCAGTTTTAAAGTGCTGAATGAGTCTCCTAGGCGCAAAAAAGTCACTCTTCGTGATCTGCAAGTGCCTGTCCCTCGACCGCTCGCTGCTGATCAACTGTCTCCGTCCACTTCGATAGTGCAGCAGCTAATTTCGTTCGCTACTCCAAGGGCAACGACAACTGCTGGTGATCAAGTTTCGGCTACCGAATCGATCATCTCGGAGAACATGCAGCCAGTTAGTACTGTAACGTCCGTGTCTGTCGAGTCCGTTCCAAAGCCCATCCCATCTATTTCGATCCCACCAGTTAATAAACGTCCCGAACCACCGGATATTGCCGTCACAGGTACCAGATCAGTGGTGCCAAAACCTCTGGTGGGAGTCCCACCAAAACGGCAAGTTTTTGTCTCTCGGCTTGCCCATGACCTCACATCTAATGATGTACCTGCTTTTATACAAAACAAAATAAAAGCCGTTGGCTTACAGGTGGATAAGTTTAATTTCTCTTGGGCCAGGGAGATATCCTCTTTCAAAATTAGCGTGTCTCCAACTCATTTCGAGACCATTTGCTCTTCCAAATTTTGGCCAGAGCACCTGGTTGTGAAAGAGTTTAAGGCCAAGAAGAAAAATAGGCCCCCCATAACCATTCCTAGTAGTGAGGCCAGTGGTCCTTCCTCCTCTGCTCATTCCTCCTCTGCTCCATCCACCTCTTCCCACTGGAATTCCTTGCAGTCAAACAACTAACATCCCTCTTTGTAGCCTATCAAAATGCTCGCGGCTTTCGTAGTAAGCTTAGCACTCTTTTTATGGATAGTTTCACATTGTCATCCCATGTTATTGTGTTCACCGAAACCTGGTTAAAGCCGTGCATTCGTAGTTCCGAAGTTTTGGCAGATCGGTACACAATTTATAGGTTCTGATTGCAGTAAACTCTTACTTTACGTCGGAACTAGTCCAGGTCTCCGAGACCTGGAATTCCTCTGTGTTAGACTGATTCTTACCGGCCAGTCTATTTATGTCACTTGCTCGTATATTCCACCGACTTCGGATGTACTAATATACGAGCAGCACTTGTCTGCCTTAAAAACTGTTTCTTCCTCGCTATCTGATAAAGACCATTAAATAGTTCTTGGGGATTTCAACCTGCCAGGTACTGTCTGGTCTTCGGTTAACGAGTCAAACAACCTTGTGCCCATGTCACGACATTAGTTTATTGATGGCTTATTAGACCTGTCTCTGTCTCAAGTCAACCATGTAAAAAACTCCTCGGGTCGATTGCTTGATCTGTGCTTTGTCTCGGATCCGACCGTAGCGTTGGTAACACGAGCACTCCCGCTCACTTTACCTGAAGACTGCTATCATCCTACTTTCGAAGTGTCGGTAGATATTGGACCTACTGTATCGGATCGTGCGGATCGTAAAGCCGAGTTTACGAAGTTCAATAACTTAATTAGAAATTTTGCACTGACGTCATTGTAGGTACAAACATTTTTTAAAATGTACTTGACACAATTTTTTACACGTGAGTCCCACTTTCATGACCGACTAGATCTGCGAAACCTCCTTGGTTCACCAAAGAGGTATCCAGTCTAACGAACCTAAAATCAAGACTATTTAAAAAATCTCAAGAAGTTGGTTCTCCCTCTTCTCTTTCTAATTACTTAATAGCTCGGTCAAATTTCACTGTTCTTAATGCTCAATGCTATAGGAACTACCTCCTTCGATGCAGGATACGTTTTTCAAAGGACCCTAAACAGTTTTACAGCTTCGTAAACAGTAAGCGTAGAACGTCCGCACATCCATCCTCGCTATCATTTTTGAATATGTCGGCAAACAATGATCAGGCAATCGCCGATCTTTTTGCACAATTTTTTCAAACCACCTATTCCCAGGAAAGCTACCCAGGTCATATGTATCCATATAGTTTACCAAGGTCGAATGGCATTTTCTGCCCTTTGTTAAATGAAGGCTCCTTACTTCATGAACTTCAATTAGTTAAGCCGGTATTCTCACCGGGCCCTGACGGAGTTCCCGGCTGTGTACTCAGGTACTGTGCCGAGTCTCTGTGCGGACCTTTGCTTAAACTATTCACTCTATCTA
>NW_022995794.1:29388-38951 GCF_900245975.1 Drosophila guanche | reverse complement strand
AAACTAGACCCCAAGTTAAAGTTTTCTGAACACTTTTCTACCATGGTAAATAAAGTCATGGGTGTGCTTGTGTTTATAAAGAGGACGATTTATAACGAAGACTCTCTATATCTCGCTTGTTCGTCCGATTTTAGAATACGGCTCATGTGTATGGTGCCCTCAGTACAACATACATCAGGGCCGTATTAAATCAGTACAGAACAACTTTTTATTATTTGCCCTACGGGGCCTCAACTGGGATGCAACTGTGAGACTGCCATCCTACCGTAGTAGACTTCTTTTAATAAATCTTCCATCCTTAGTTAGTCGTAGAAAAATGCTTGGTGTAATTTTTATGCACAACTTGATCAAGGGGGATGTAGACAGCCCTGACTTGCTGAGCCGCATACACTTTACGATTCCCATTAGACCCACTAGAAACTTTATTCCTTTGTTCCTTCCACTATGTAGATCGAATTATGCCTCACACGAACCCTTTAGGGTTTTATGCTCGGATTATAATTCCCTCTACCACATTATATCCTCAACTAACTCTCTTCCTCTTCTTAAATCTCTTATTTTAGCTTTGTCTTGTTTCTGACTTTGATAATTTTGCTTGCTTAGCTATACTTGCTCTAGTTTTGTTGTGTTTAGTTCTAATTTTCCTCGAATAGTAGCCTAACATCTATCTTTCCTGCATGCTCGCGACCGGTTCGGTTAATCACGCCGCGCGTCATGCGGCAGCGCCCCTCGGTCGGTTGGGCGGAAGGAGGGCTGCGTTCTGCTGGGTTCCGCGCGTAACAGGCTTTGGCTTGGTGTCGCATGGTCCACTTGATGGTGCAGTCATTGCATATCAACGTCCAGACATAAAAAAAAAGAAGAATGCCCTATTAAGTTAAATTTTACTCCGAAGCCTCATTAGAGTGGTTTTAAATTTTTATATTTGGGTTTCATAGTAGAGAAAACATAATAATAATATACCCATAGCTGTGGGTCAGTGAAAAGTAGTAACTTTATATTCCTTATAAATTTATGCTGCGCAGCTTAAATTGAAACATATGTTCATTCAGCTTTGGATTATATTTTCTTTGCAATTTGAATAGAAAATATTTCATTTTCTGATATATCGGGGGCAAATTATATTCACGACGCACAGCAAACGTTATTGCCATTAATTCAATTGAATTATGTAGAATTGTTGTCCACCTCTCGCATCATTTCTTCTGCACTTTTGATCAGAAAAGTGGCTGGCTTGCACTGTGAAAAGTGATGTAGATGAAGATGTAGAACAAATGTATAATGTAAAATTCGAAAGAATCATGTTATGTATGCCGATTAAGTACCGGGAATAAAAGTTATGAAACTTACGAAGCATCTCAAACGTTCCTCCTCGTTTAATTTATATCAGCAGGCAATCAATTTCCGTTTATGGCATAGTGGGTGCACTCGATGGGAGAAGTGGTAAAGGGAAGGTGTGTTGTGGTGTGGGTTGGATGGCAAAGGAAGCGGAAAATCGCTGTCACAGCCATCAAAAGTCATAATGTTTATTCAATGGAAAAAAACTGATAGTTACACGCTAGCTGTGAAGCTTCAATAAGTATATGTGCATCGTTTAAGAGGATTTATTTAAAGTATATTTATACCCGGTAATCGAAGAGTAAATAGGGCATACTGCAGATCACCGAATTGGGATCAGATTGGATGATCCAATCAATAAGGTCGGTTATATAAGGTTCCCTTTGCTCAGTAAGTGCTCCCCTTCGTATTTTTCTGCACTTTCGGGGCATTTTGACACTTTGAGTGGTTTTATTTTTCAGTTATACAAGCTTTATAGCTTTATACCCGGCACTCAGTACTACATCTGAACCTTAGGGGTGTTTTGTCAAATTTTACATTTTCCCCTCATCTGTCATCTACATCTACAACACTTCTCCCACCAACACGCTCCTTTAGCTCGCCCCCCTTCCCTAGACCCACACACTGCAGACTCGAGGCAGAGGCAGAGTCCGCACACTGCAGAAGCAGAGTGTGAATGAGAGAATGTGAAAAAAAAACAAAAATAAGCTGCGGGTTTACCAAACCGTAGCACTATGGTCCCAATGACCACTTTTTTTTGCCAAGAAATCATTTTTAAAAGTTAAAACCAAAACGCGCTTTTGGAGCTCTGTATTAGAAAAAAGCATCAAAGCTGCGTACCAGAAATTTTCATAGCTGTCGCCATCTTCGTAAAATATGCTGTGAAACCCAGCGGTCATTTTTGCATAGCATGTGTTGTAATAAAGTACCAATTTTATTGCTGTTTTACATATCTCATAAATTGAAAAATACGATTAACTGATCCAATTTTTTGGATTTATTTTATTCATACTACCTGTTTTGTAATGTATCTGGTATCTAGTAGTTGGCGATGTCTTTGTAATTGTATGTTAAAGATAGTCTTTCAATATGTGTCAGTTCGTAGTGACAACTAATTTTTAAAAAAGGTTTTTTAATAGAGTGCCACCGAGTTCCACCTTGAAACCTAATGTGTGTCGTAGAGTAATAAATGATTGTTAAAATGTATATAGTCAGAATTGCCACATTTGACCACAACTCTAACAATTTGCATTTATAGATCATAACCTCAAATGATTAATATCAATGTTTTTTTGCCGTTTGGAACACAATGAGGAATAAAATTGTGAAGTAGGGTGCCATTTTGCATTGCATTTAAGCCACAGTATTAGTCACTATTTAACTAACTAACTAACTAACTGTTCTCCCTCTCTCGATCTCAATACTTTCTGTGAAATACTCACTGTTTTAGCTGCCGCTGCGCTTGTTCTTCTCTCCTCTCTGCACTCATCTGTTTTCGATCCCGCTTTAAGCGTTGCTTTAAGCACTTGGTCGGCACACTGGTCCCATTGCTATTTGTTTTGTGAAAATAATTTTTTTTTTTTTTATTTTTTATTTATATATTCAATATAAATAATAAAAATAATGGAATACTTGGTTGTGTGCTCCGCCAAGGGTTGCAAAAAGCAGATCACCCACGACCAGCCGATCATCCCTGGCTGGCTCTGCGATAACGCAGTGCACGCAAAATGTATTGGGTTTTCAGGCGCTTTTTCAAAGCGTAATGGTCTGCATTACAGTTACGAGGCATGTCGGTTTGTCGAAAATGACATGGTCACGTTTATGAGGCAGACGCAAAAAGGCTTTAAGGAGCTGACCGTGGGCTTTAAAAAGCAGTACGATCGGCTTCTAACCATGGAGTCTTAATTCAGCAGTTTTAAAGTGCTGAATGAGTCTCCTAGGCGCAAAAAAGTCATTCCTCGTGATCTGCAAGTGCCTATCCCTCGACCGCTCGCTGCTGATCAGCTGTCTCCGTCCTCTCCGATAGTGCAGCAGCTAATTTCGTTCGCCACTCCAAGGGCAACGACAACTGCTGGTGATCAAGTTTCGGCTACCGAATCGATCATCTCGGAGAACATGCAGCCAGTTAGTACTGTAACGTCCGTGTCTGTCGAGTCCGTTCCAAAGCCCATCCCATCTATTTCGATCCCACCAGTTAATAAACGTCCCGAACCACCGGATATTGCCGTCACAGGTACCAGATCAGTGGTGCCAAAACCTCTGGTGGGAGTCCCACCAAAACGGCAAGTTTTTGTCTCTCGGCTTGCCCCTGACCTCACATCTAATGATGTAACTGCTTTTATACAAAGCAAAATAAAAGCCGTTGGCTTACAGGTGGAGAAGTTTAATTTCTCTTATGCCAGGGAGATATCCTCTTTCAAGATTAGCGAGTCTCCAACTCATTTCGAGACCATTTGCTCTTCCAAATTTTGGCCAGAGCACCTGGTTGTGAAAGAGTTTAAGGCTAAGAAGAAAAATAGGCCCCCCACAACCATTCCTAGTAGTGAGGCCAGTGGTCCTTCCTCCTCTGCTCATTCCTCCTCTGCTCCATCCACCTCTTCCCACTGCAATTCCTTGCAGTCAAACAACTAACATCCCTCTTTGTAGCCTATCAAAATGCTCGCGGCTTACGTAGTAAGCTTAGCACTCTTTTTATGGATAGTTTCACATTGTCATCCCATGTTATTGTGTTCACCGAAACCTGGTTAAAGCCGTGCATTCTTAGTTCCGAAGTTTTGGCAGATCGGTACACAATTTATAGGTTCTGATTGCAGTAAACTCTTACTTTACGTCGGAACTAGTCCAGGTCTCCGAGACCTGGAATTCCTCTGTGTTAGACTGATTCTTACCGGCCAGTCTATTTATGTCACTTGCTCGTATATTCCACCGACTTCGGATGTACTAATATACGAGCAGCACTTGTCTGCCTTAAAAACTGTTTCTTCCTCGCTATCTGATAAAGACCATTAAATAGTTCTTGGGGATTTCAACCTGCCAGGTACTGTCTGGTCTTCGGTTAACGAGTCAAACAACCTTGTGCCCATGTCACGACATTAGTTTATTGATGGCTTATTAGACCTGTCTCTGTCTCAAGTCAACCATGTAAAAAACTCCTCGGGTCGATTGCTTGATCTGTGCTTTGTCTCGGATCCGACCGTAGCGTTGGTAACACGAGCACTCCCGCTCACTTTACCTGAAGACTGCTATCATCCTACTTTCGAAGTGTCGGTAGATATTGGACCTACTGTATCGGATCGTGCGGGTAGGCTATCTGAACGCATCCGCTGCTTTCGTAAAGCCGAGTTTACGAAGTTCAATAACTTAATTAGAAATTTTGCACTGACGTCATTGTAGGTACAAACATTTTTTAAAATGTACTTGACACAATTTTTTACACGTGAGTCCCACTTTCATGACCGACTAGATCTGCGAAACCTCCTTGGTTCACCAAAGAGTTATCCAGTCTAACGAACCTAAAATCAAGACTATTTAAAAAATCTCAAGAAGTTGGTTCTCCCTCTTCTCTCCCACTGTTCTTAATGCTCAATGCTATAGAAACTACCACCTTCGATGCAGGATACGTTTTTCACAGGACCCTAAACAGTTTTACAGCTTTGTAAGCAGTAAGCGTAGAACGTCCGCACATCCATCCTCGCTATCATTTTTGAATATGTCGACAAACAATGATCAGGCAATCGCCGATCTTTTTGCACCATTTTTTCAAACCACCTATTCCCAGGAAAGCTACCCAGGTCATATGTATCCATATAGTTTACCAAGGTCGAGTGGCATTTTCTGCCCTTTGTTTAATGAAGGCTACATCATGAATTTCAATTAGTTAAGCCAGTATTTTCACCGGGCCCTGATGGAGTTCTAGGGTGTGGACTCAGGTACTGTGCAGAGTCTCTGTGCGGACCTTTGCTTCAACTATTCACTCTATCCATCCATTCTTCTACCTTTCCCCCCATCTGGAAGGAATCCTTTATAATTCCTCTCCATAAGAAAGGTAGCAAGTCTGACGTTAAAAACTATAGAGGTATATCTAAGTTACCCGCTATTCCTAAAATGTTCCAGAAACTTTTAACTCCGCACTTGCATCTTTGCACTTTGCATCTCTGCAAATCACTTATATCTCCAGCGCAGCACGGATTTCTACGGCGACGATCAAAAACCACTAATCTTTTTGAGTTCACCTCCTTTGTCATTAAAGGATTCCAAGGTAACTTGCAGACGGATGTTATTTACACTGGCTTCAGTAAGGCTTTCGATTCTGAAACCATTTTCTTCTTGCACAAAAGCTCGACCTTCTAGGGTTTCCACCCAATCTGTTGAGATGGATTTCTAGTTACCTGTGTTCTAGGTCTCAAAGGGTCCTTTTAAAAAACTCCTTATCTTTACCTGTTATGGTTACTTCTGGAGTACACAGGGTTCACAGGGTAGCCATTTAGGCCCCTTACTTTTCACACTCTGACCTGCCTCCTTCTTAATGACCTGCCTTCTGTATCAACAAATTCTCGAGTATGCGGATGATGTTAAACTCTGTGTCCAGTATAAGGACATTTCATTTCACTCTCGCTTGCAATCTGATCTCAATAGCTTTCAGTCATGGTGCTGTGCAAATATGTTTCAACTTAACGTCGCGAAGAGCAATGTAATGACTTTTTATCGCTCCAGCCCCTTCCTGGCTCCTTACACCCTCGCGTTAGTTCTCTTGAGCGAATTACATTGGTTGATGATCTAGGTGTTAAACTAGACCCCAACTTAAAGTTTTCTGAACACTTTTCTACCATTGTAAATAAAGTCATGGGTGTGCTTGTGTTTATAAAGAGGACGATTTATAACGAAGACTCTCTATATCTCGCTTGTTCGTCCGATTTTAGAATACGGCTCATGTGTATGGTGCCCTCAGTACAACATACATCAGGGCCGTATTAAATCAGTACAGAACAACTTTTTATTATTTGCCCTACGGGGCCTCAACTGGGATGCAACTGTGAGACTGCCATCCTACCGTAGTAGACTTCTTTTAATAAATTTTCCATCCTTAGTTAGTCGTAGAAAAATGCTTGGTGTAATTTTTATGCACAACTTGATCAAGGGGGATGTAGACAGCCCTGACTTGCTGAGCCGCATACACTTTACGATTCCCATTAGACCCACTAGAAACTTTATTCCTTTGTTCCTTCCACTATGTAGATCGAATTATGCCTCACACGAACCCTTTAGGGTTTTATGCTCGGATTATAATTCCCTCTACCACATTATATCCTCAACTAACTCTCTTCCTCTTCTTAAATCTCTTATACTAGCCTACCTCTCCCGTAGTTAGTTTCATTTTAGCTTTGTCTTGTTTCTGACTTTGATAATTTTGCTTGCTTAGCTATACTTGCTCTAGTTTTGTTGTGTTTAGTTATAATTTTCCTCGAATATTAGCCTAACATCTATCTTTCCTGCATGCTCGCGACCGGTTCGGTTAATCACGCCGCGCATCATGCGGCAGCGCCCCTCGGTCGGTTGGGCGGAAGGAGGGCTGCGTTCTGCTGGGTTCCGCGCGTAACAGGCTTTGGCTTGGTGTCGCATGGTCCACTTGATGGTGCAGTCATTGCATATCAACGTCCAGACATAAAAAAAAAAAGAAGAATGCCCTATTAAGTTAAATTTTACTCCGAAGCCTCATTAGAGTGGTTTTAAATTTTTATATTTGGGTTTCATAGTTTTGAAAACATTTTTTTAACAGTTTGTCGATTAATATGAACAATTTCACGGGAAATTTTGAATAATTACAAAGAAAATATGTAGATTGGCTAAAATGTACACAATTAAAAAAAAAGATTCTAGCAGTATACAAGGAAGGCAATGTAAACACTAGATTATCTTTTAGCATTAAATTGTTAAAAGTCCAGGCACGTCTTTTGTTTATAAATTTAGCATTGCTTAACATACTTCCATCATTTTTTGTTTAATGCAATTTAAAAATAAAATAAAAATGGGATTTTAAACTGAAGAAAAGTTGCCACGACCATTTTCGACCTTACTCTTACTTATATTGAAAAATAAGTTTTGTTTGCAACGTATTAATTTTGCCACAAAAAGTGTTCAAATTCCCCATAGTAGTGTGCTTGTCGGCCAAGAAATTGGGAAAAAAAAGGGGAAACAAAAAAGAAGAGAGCGATGCATGAAACTAAACAAATCTACGTTTTGTCTGTATATTATATGTATGTATATACTTGTATCTGTAGGAGTATTGTGTGACGATTAAGTATTGCCCACAATCCAGCATTTGTATATTACGAAGGAATGTACGAAGCTCTAGACCACGAGTGTTTTTGCCACAAGTGCACTTTGAAATTCTGCCGAAAATGGCCAAAATAGAAATGGAATATAAAAATCAATGAGGCCAAGTGAGGTTGCATGTCTGTCTGAATAACAAGCAACTTTTTTAAGCTGCTTCACATAAGTATACATAGGTAGTACTTTAAAGGTGCTTATTCGCTACTCTTATTTAATGTTTAAATGGGTGGAAAAATCGTTGAAAATAAATAAATCTGAATACTTGTATTACTCGAGAACTGTGTACAGTAGTTTATGATTTGAATTATGTGTACATTGGTTTAAGTAATAATATACCCATAGCTATGGGTCAGTGAAAAGTAGTAACTTTATATTCCTTATAAATTTATGCTGCGCAGCTTAAATTAAAACATATGTTCACTCAGCTTTGGATTATATTTTCTTTGCAATTTGAATAGAAAATATTTCATTTTCTGATATATCGGGGGCAAATTATATTCACGACGCACAGCAAACGTTATTGCCATTAATTCAATTGAATTATGTAGAATTGTTGTCCACCTCTCGCATCATTTCTTCTGCACTTTTGATCAGAAAAGTGGCTGGCTTGCACTGTGAAAAGTGATGTAGATGTAGATGAAGATGTAGAACAAATGTATAATGTAAAATTCGAAAGAATCATGTTATGTATGCCGATTAAGTACCGGGAATAAAAGTTATGAAACTTACGAAGCATCTCAAACGTTCCTCCTCGTTTAATTTATATCAGCAGGCAATCAATTTCCGTTTATGGCATAGTGGGTGCACTCGATGGGAGAAGTGGTAAAGGGAAGGTGTGTTGTGGTGTGGGTTGGATGGCAAAGGAAGCGGAAAATCGCTGTCACAGCCATCAAAAGTCATAATGTTTATTCAATGGAAAAAAACTGATAGTTACACGCTAGCTGTGAAGCTTCAATAAGTATATGTGCATCGTTTAAGAGGATTTATTTAAAGTATATTTATACCCGGTAATCGAAGAGTAAATAGGGCATACTGCAGATCACCGAATTGGGATCAGATTGGATGATCCAATCAATAAGGTCGGTTATATAAGGTTCCCTTTGCTCAGTAAGTGCTCCCCTTCGTATTTTTCTGCACTTTCGGGGCATTTTGACACTTTGAGTGGTTTTATTTTTCAGTTATACAAGCTTTATAGCTTTATACCCGGCACTCAGTACTACATCTGAACCTTAGGGGTGTTTTGTCAAATTTTACATTTTCCCCTCATCTGTCATCTACATCTACAACACTTCTCCCACCAACACGCTCCTTTAGCTCGCCCCCCTTCCCTAGACCCACACACTGCAGACTCGAGGCAGAGGCAGAGTCCGCACACTGCAGAAGCAGAGTGTGAATGAGAGAATGTGAAAAAAAAACAAAAATAAGCTGCGGGTTTACCAAACCGTAGCACTATGGTCCCAATGACCACTTTTTTTTGCCAAGAAATCATTTTTAAAAGTTAAAACCAAAACGCGCTTTTGGAGCTCTGTATTAGAAAAAAGCATCAAAGCTGCGTACCAGAAATTTTCATAGCTGTCGCCATCTTCGTAAAATATGCTGTGAAACCCAGCGGTCATTTTTGCATAGCATGTGTTGTAATAAAGTACCAATTTTATTGCTGTTTTACATATCTCATAAATTGAAAAATACGATTAACTGATCCAATTTTTTGGATTTATTTTATTCATACTACCTGTTTTGTAATGTATCTGGTATCTAGTAGTTGGCGATGTCTTTGTAATTGTATGTTAAAGATAGTCTTTCAATATGTGTCAGTTCGTAGTGACAACTAATTTTTGAAAAAGGTTTTTTAATAGAGTGCCACCGAGTTCCACCTTGAAACCTAATGTGTGTCGTAG
>NW_022995794.1:2254-28352 GCF_900245975.1 Drosophila guanche | reverse complement strand
GTCGTAGAGTAATAAATGATTGTTAAAATGTATATAGTCAGAATTGCCACATTTGACCACAACTCTAACAATTTGCATTTATAGATCATAACATCAAATGATTAATATCAATGTTTTTTTGCCGTTTGGAACACAATGAGGAATAAAATTGTGAAGTAGGGTGCCATTTTGCATTGCATTTAAGCCACAGTATTAGTCAGTAGCTATTTTGGAGGGCTAGAGTTTGATATCCAGTGCTATATTGTTATATAATGGAAACTCCTATAGAGAATGCCTTGTGGGAGAAAAAATTCGATTATCTTGGATTTTTAAGCTGTTTCAATTGGTGCTACGACTTTTTTTTATAGAATCTTGTACTGCTAAACATATTCCCATCCAACATATTCCCAACCAATTTTATTGCTGTTTTACATATCTCATAAATTGAAAAATACGATTAACTGATCCAATTTTTTGGATTTATTTTATTCATACTACCTGTTTTGTAATGTATCTGGTATCTAGTAGTTGGCGATGTCTTTGTAATTGTATGTTAAAGATAGTCTTTCAATATGTGTCAGTTCGTAGTGACAACTAATTTTTGAAAANGTAGATGAAGATGTAGAACAAATGTATAATGTAAAATTCGAAAGAATCATGTTATGTATGCCGATTAAGTACCGGGAATAAAAGTTATGAAACTTACGAAGCATCTCAAACGTTCCTCCTCGTTTAATTTATATCAGCAGGCAATCAATTTCCGTTTATGGCATAGTGGGTGCACTCGATGGGAGAAGTGGTAAAGGGAAGGTGTGTTGTGGTGTGGGTTGGATGGCAAAGGAAGCGGAAAATCGCTGTCACAGCCATCAAAAGTCATAATGTTTATTCAATGGAAAAAAACTGATAGTTACACGCTAGCTGTGAAGCTTCAATAAGTATATGTGCATCGTTTAAGAGGATTTATTTAAAGTATATTTATACCCGGTAATCGAAGAGTAAATAGGGCATACTGCAGATCACCGAATTGGGATCAGATTGGATGATCCAATCAATAAGGTCGGTTATATAAGGTTCCCTTTGCTCAGTAAGTGCTCCCCTTCGTATTTTTCTGCACTTTCGGGGCATTTTGACACTTTGAGTGGTTTTATTTTTCAGTTATACAAGCTTTATAGCTTAATACCCGGCACTCAGTACTACATCTGAACCTTAGGGGTGTTTTGTCAAATTTTACATTTTGCTCTCATCTGTCATCTACATCTACAACACTTCTCCCACCAACACGCTCCTTTAGCTCGCCCCCCTTCCCTAGACCCACACACTGCAGACTCGAGGCAGAGGCAGAGTCCGCACACTGCAGAAGCAGAGTGTGAATGAGAGAATGTGAAAAAAAAACAAAAATAAGCTGCGGGTTTACCAAACCGTAGCACTATGGTCCCAATGACCACTTTTTTTTGCCAAGAAATCATTTTTAAAAGTTAAAACCAATACGCGCTTTTGGAGCTCTGTATTAGAAAAAAGCATCAAAGCTGGTACCAGAAATTTTCATAGCTGTCGCCATCTTCGTAAAATGTGCTGTGAAACCCAGCGGTCATTTTTGCAAAGCATGTGTTGTAATAAAGTTGGTTAAAATAACGACAAAATGTATAGAGTATTTAACTTTTTATGCTAATTGACTAGGTTAAAAAACCTAAATAAAATAAGTATGATGGACAAAACATTACATAGACCATAGATCATCAACCGCTACAGAAACATTAACATACAATTTCTATCAGAAAGTTATACACAGTCAAGCATCACTGTTGATTAAAAACTTTTTGGTTTTTTAATAGAGTGCCACCGAGTTCCACCTTGAAACCTAATGTGTCAGCATCTCATTATTTACTAACAATTTTACATATATCAGTCTTAACGGTGTAAACTGGTGTTGAGATTGTTAAACGTAAATATCTAGTATTGTAGTTTACTAATTATAGTTACAAAAAAACGGCAAACCTTGTGTTACTCCTTATTTTAACACTTCATCCCACGGTAAAACGTAACGTAAATTCGGTGTCATAATCAGTCTAGCTATTTTGGAGGGCTAGAGTTTGATATCCAGTGCTATATTGTTATATAATGGAAACTCCTATAGAGAATGCCTTGTGGGAGAAAAAATTCGATTATCTTGGATTTTTAAGCTGTTTCAATTGGTGCTACGACTTTTTTTTATAGAATCTTGTACTGCTAAACATATTCCCATCCTTTTTTTGATTCTAACATTTTGAGAAAAAATATTTAGAACCGATTTTCCGAATGGGTGCCAGGCCCATTTTTTCAAAAAACCTTCATCTTACTTGTTTTAACTAATATCAAAAGACTAAATGCAAAAACTTGATTCCTTGGCGAGTTATTAATTTAGGACAACAACAGTTTTCATTGGGACTATAGGGATGTAACTCTCTTCTTAACCCTTAAAGAGGGACATCAATTTGTCAGAGTGCACACTAGTGAAAATAAACAAAGCGAGGGGGACGTGTGAGACGCTTCATACGCGTCACTACTTTTATACCCGGTACTTAGTCAGCATATATGTACATACGTATGTAACCTTAGTGTGATCCGTATGTTTCTTCGCTGTTTTTTTTCTTCTAATTTTAAATTTTGCAGTTTTTTACATCTGTCATCTACATCTACATCACTTCTCCCGCCAGCAAGCTCTTTCAAGCATTCACTGTGCTGAAGCGTGTAGAGGGCTGAACGTTTGCTAATGAGGACCTCTAGTCATTCCTGTTCTGTTGCTCTAGCCCATCATCATTATCAAGGTTAATTAAAATATAAACTGTTTTAACTGAATTTTGTAGGGAGGAACAACTACCAGACATGGGTGGGTAGAAGGATGGATAGATGGATGGATGAATGGCTCTAAGCTGCACCAATCACATGAAGCTCAAGACTCGGTAGCTGTTGATTAAATTGATGCCTTCACAGCTCTATCTCCGCCTTCTAATGCAACAAACTGCTGGAGGTCGGATTCGGTTCCGGTAAACGGGTTGGGGTTTAGTTCTGGGTTTCTTCTGCGTTTGGTTTTGGCGCAGAAGCGAGCCACAATCTGATGTCATTAACAATTCAGAGCACAGCTCTCGGTCATACCCTGGGGGACTCCCACTGCTGATTTAACAGCTGAATGTTTCTCTAAAGCATGTGCCGACTGTATAGTGAATTGTGTGTAGTTCCATGTTGATGTAGGTCTCTGATGATTATTCTCTGCGCTCTGTTCCTGATGTCCTGATTTAATTATATTTTTCACAATTTATTCAAAGTCTCAATTTTATTCATTGCTGATATTAGATTAAGACATTTCCCATACCATTTTCAAGGTTAACATATTCCATTTTATTTTAACCATATCACGTAATACTTAAGTGCATACAATGTCCGTATATCTAGTACATACTAATCTTTAATATCTGCTACTGCAATCTCACAAGCAATTTAGCTTAATCTAGACATGCTCCTAACCTTCATTGGCAGATGTCAGCTATTCTACACCAGCT
Organism: Drosophila guanche; assembly: GCF_900245975.1. NCBI lineage: Eukaryota > Metazoa > Arthropoda > Insecta > Diptera > Drosophilidae > Drosophila > Drosophila guanche. The sequence goes on along the minus strand of NW_022995794.1, from coordinate 24,837 downwards.
ATAAAGTGTCCTGTTGTCCTACTCCTTTATTGATTTGGAGCTTCATTATTTAATCCCCAATGGTTTCCCAATTATTCAGAGAAGGGCTCGAGGGTCGGTGTTGCATTCTTTTGTCACAATTTAATGAGAAATTTGTGAGGAAAAAAAAGACAAACCTTTGGGATCCCCCATCTTATGTGTGTTGGTTTATCCTACCCATGGGTTGGAAACGTCCCAACGAAAAGGTACGTGTGAGACGCTTCTTAACGGTACTCAGTAAGACTCAGTAAATTTTACATTTTTTCTACATATGTCATCTACATCTACATAACTTCTCACGCCAACACGCTCTTTTAGCTCGCCCCCCTCCCCTAGAGCTGCACAGAGCCCCTAGAGCGCGAAACAGAGTGTAAAATGAGAGAATTTGTAAAAAACAAAAAAGCTGCTGGATGGGGTGGGTTTAGCCACTGAAATTTAATTTCTTCATTCTGGCTATAATAATGATCCAATCTGATTCCGATTCGGTGATCTAATAGATATGGTCGTTCCCTAGGGAATGACGTTATCAGATTTCTCTTATTCTTGAAGTTGTGGCCGTGTAAGATTTTCGCTCTTTGTTAGGGTGCAAGGGGCCGGGGCTAATTTTTAAAATACACTTGTATCAGTGTGAGCATACAGCAGTCTGGAGACAAAATTTTATGGCTTTAGCTTTTATAGTCTCTGATAACTAGTCGACAATCAAGAAGGACGGACGAACGGACGGACGGACAGACAGACAGATATAAATCATGTGCCATGCAACAGATCATTTTTATCTATCGGATGCTGGATAAACTTGCCATTATGTGATTTACATGCTCTGCAAATACTTAAGTGGTTTTAGATGCCACCAGCCATCAATGGAGCCATCCATAAACTGTTTTTAATGGAGGAGCCCCCTTACTTTCATTAAACATTAAATTTTCATCGTTAAAATAAGAAATAGATCGATGAGAGCCTTTGCGGAGTTATGAGACTTTTTGGAAATTTATTTTGGCCGAGTGTGAGCTATTTCATAAGCTATATTGGAAATTCGTTTTTATTTAGACAACATTAAAAAGCGATTCTTTTTTAATACTTGAAATTAGAATCAATAATACTCGGATCTAAAAAAAATTATGCAGCAGAGGATTATGGGTGAATAATAGCTGTAATCAAATTGTAAGCGAGAATAGTTATATTTATATCCTTTAATAACACTACATGACAGGATTTTTCCGCTTCGAACAAAACTAAATTTTTCTGAAAGATATGGCGTTTAGAAACGGCTTGGTGATATTTTGTTTTATACCCGGTACTCGAAGAGTAAATAGGGTATATTGTATTTGTGAGAATAACGGTTGTATGTAACGCACAGAAGTAAACGTTTCCGACCCCATAAAGTATATATATTCTTGATCAACATCAATAGCCGAGTCGATTGAGCCAAATTCTTATTTGAATGGTTTCCTTTTTCTGGCTCTTGCAGCTTCCCGCCATATTCGCCGCAAAGTTCCCTACGCTGGTCATTTGATGACGCCGCGTCGGCTCTGGCTGAATAAAATCCCAACACAATGTGACGTAGTCATTGAATTTCCCGAGGATTCCCCTGACGAGGCACTGCGTTGGCTGCTGGCACGCATACGCTCCCAACCGCCGGCCGGGCTAGGTCTCCTGGTGCAGGTCAAGGCACATGAGAGCACGCGACGGAATGCCTTCTATGTCAGTGCCCCCGTGAATGTGTAAGTGGCGCAGCCCCAAGCGGTGACTAGATAAAGTGAGAGCTTTAGTTTTTGCAGTTTATGCAACGTGAGAAAAGCAAATTTAATTACTTATATTTTATGCATTTTTAATGTTTGTGGGTTTGAAAATATTAAATAATCTTCAACTGAAATACTTTCTCAAAGCCTTTTTAAAGCCGCCGAGGAGGCCCGCCTGCCCAAGCGTCTGCGTCCGGATCTAGGTAGCGCCCTAAGGGAGTTTACCACCCGCGAGAGCCATTGTTTTCAGCAGTTGAGAGGTGACGTGGCCAGCACCGCGCTCTTTACCTCGCAGGAGCGTCAGTGGCTGGTGTTGCAGGTGCTGCAGGGCCTGCGTGCCGGCTGCAGTGACATCGATGCTCTGCATGGACGCGCAGCAGTGGCCGAGGGCCAGAGCATTGTGGCCGCCTGGCAGGAGTCGGGTCTCATTACACAGGTCTTTCCGCTGCACGAACCAAGGTCGTTGACACAACTTCAGACTCACTGGGTGAAACAAATATTTGCACCACAGCCTCTGGGTGAGTCCTCTGGTTGATGCTTCTGAAATAAATAAAAACATTCCACTTTCCCTTCTTCCAGACGACATTGCTGCTTATTTTGGGGTGAAGGTTGCCCTGTACTTTGCCTGGTTGGGTCATTACACGTGCGCCTTGGGTGTGCCGGCTATTTTTGGCACAATTCTTTACTGCATTCTCTGGGGCAAGGGTCAAACAGCACAGGACATGGGTCACGTGCTCTTCTCGCTGTTCAATGTGGCCTGGGCTTCACTGTATCTGGAGGCCTGGAAGAGGTACTCTGTGGAGTTGGCCTTTCGCTGGGGTACTCTATCCACGCCGCCCGAACTACTCGAGCCACCTAGGCCGCTCTACAAGGTGCGTTTTCTTCAACTGATTGATGGTTTTTTATACCCGATACTCGAAGAGTAAATAGGGTATATTGTGTTTGTGGGGAAAAAATTTAACACACAGAAGGAAGCGATTCCGACCCTATAAAATATAAGTAGATATCTTGATCAGCATCAATAGCCGAGTCAATCAATAGCCCTGTCTGTCTGTAGGTAAAGACCATATCTCTCAGAAGACCGAATTGGAATTAGATTGGATTATTATTATAACCAGAATGAAGAAATTAATTTGCATTGGCTACCTCTTTAACTTTTATAGTCTCTTAGATCCAGGCGCTCAACGGACGGACAGACGGATAGACGGACGGGCGGACGGACAGACTGACATGGCTATATCGACTCGGCTATTGATGCTGATCAAGAATATAAATACTTTATGGGGTCGGAAACGTTTTCTGCTCTTCATACATCCACTTTCCCCCACAAATACAATATACCCTGTTTACTCTTCGAGTACCGGGTATTAAAAAACAGTAAAAAGCAAAAAAATAGCGGGTAAAAAAAGTTGAGACTCGTAAGAAGCATCTCCCACGTTCCTACTCGTTGACGTTCTTATTATTATTTCTTAGGGCCCTTTGGAGGAGAACAATGTGACAGGTCGTCTGGAGCCCAAAGAGTCGCCTGCCTGGCAACGTCGAGCCTTTCGATATTTGGTTAGCTTTCCCATTATAGGATGCTGCCTCTGTATGGTCTTTGCTGTGATGTTTCTCATGTTGCGCTTTCAGGTAAGCTGCGAATTTAAGTTTTTAAGAAAGTTGTAATCGATTCTATGTGTGTGTGCTGTGTGTGTGTGGACTGGTCTTTCAAATACTCTTGCAAAGTTGGTCAAAGATTTACAGGTTTCATTGTGTTTTATACGCTCTAAAATATAGACTAAAACTATTTAAACATTACCAGATTTTAAAAATAGTTTATTCTTCAGCGAAGCAAGCTGAAAACGAATATTGGAGAATGATTCAAAGATTCTCGAGTTTTCGAACTTCTTAATTAGAACCCCGTTAAAAACAAATAAAAGAATATCATACTCGTATTCATATCATATGCAATATGCATGCACAATTTTTTATAGAATCGTATCGATATTATACTTAACGTAGTTTAGTGCTAGTTGTATGCTTAAAATATTTGAATATTCCTTATGGCATGCTTAAAATAACCCTCTGATTGAACCCTTGGCTAACTAACTATTGATTTGCCATTTCTCACTTCATCTAAATCAGACAAAATCCAAGCAAAAATTATCATAACTGCACCAAAAAATCAACAGCTATACACTTAAAGTGCTTCACAAAAGCTACAGAATCATTAAGGAATATTATTATTACGTAATCAAATTTGTATGGGTTATGGAAATCCATTTACAGTACTTGACGAAAACATAAAGCTTCATTTGCAAGGGTATTTCTTAGCACGCTTTGATCAAGCGCACCGAACCCACTTGTCCGCCCAGCCTCATGGCCCTTGCGCTTGTCTGTTTGGGGCCAATTTGCACGAGTGTTGCTGTCCCGTTAGGGGCGGCCAAAATTGGTATGCGAGTATATGCACAAGTGTGTTGTATTGCCTGTTTATTAATTTGCGCTAACATTAGTAGGGCTTATTTATTACGCTTTTAAGAGCACTCACACAGTCACACACTCACACTCACAAAAACAACAGCAGCACACGACCACTCACATGGACACTCTCAGATTTTGAATTTTTTGCTCTTCCGCTGTGGATGTTGCTGCTGCTGCACCTGTCATTGCGTTGAAAGTTCATGCACACACTTTTATTTTCTTGTTCTCTTTTTGTTTGCACTTTATTTTTTCTACTTTTTACTACGTCTTTCTTTGCAACGAATACGGGTAAAGAAGTAGTGGAAATGAACACGTTTAACTAACACCCGTCACGCCTTATTGAATTGTTTTTACATATCTGTATATTTTCCTTTGGACGTTTCTGTTTCGGTTTCTTTTTTATACTTCACAGGATTGGCTGGATCACCATAAAATACCCGATAAAGGAATTGCTCAATGCATGTATAATTTGCACAAGGTTCTTATTCATTTTTTAACTTGCAATTTACTTGTAATTAATCAATGTCTGTAAGTTGTTTGTATGTTTGACTCGCTCATGTGTTGTATCTTAGTAGTAGTTAGTTTTCCATATTTACGACAGTCTCTAGGGGGAAAGAATTGTTGCTAACATCATACCACGCGTCGTTTTATATTTAAAACAATACTTAAAGGCTGATCCCCTTTATCAACATATTCACACAAACAAGCATAACCAATCATCAGTTTCTATTTGGAGAGGTAGTTGGATTCTTTTATTTTAGTGGTTCGCCTCTAAAACAGTTTCCCCAGATCCTAATCATTCACAAAGATAACTCTACTCGAGACGATATTGCCGTTTCAATTCAGACTAGGATAGGTTAGGTGAAGGCGGTAGCTGGGGGGAGAGAAACACCCCCCACCCCAGCTCACTTGGACCCATTATGGATCCGATGTGATGCCGCATGGGCGCAAACTTCTTCTGCTGCCTAAACCGTGGTGCGCAATTTTGTTAAGGGCAGTCCCATCCTGTAGCTTGGATGTACTTGGACAAAATCCCCGGTTTGGTCTCGGACAGGTCTGAAATGTCCGCGAGGAAAGGTGCCCCAAGAAGCCGTAGTCTGCGGCTACCCAGAGCCGGGCAGTGACAGAAGAAGTGGTGGACCGATTCCTCCTCTTCCTCGTCTCGACAACTTCTGCAATCAATGTACACCTTTCCTAGCGTTTTTTTCGATCGGCATGGCCATATAGGTCGTGTGATCCTGCAGGTGCTGGTTTGCTGCCAACACCTGTCTGCTTTACGCGCTAAAATTTCGTGCGTGGAGCCTGCACGTTGCCAAGGGCATCGCTTCTTGCTCTGTCTCCGATAGGATAGGTAAAGTAGTGCCTTGCCTGGCTAGTTCGTCGGCGGCGTCGCTCCCATTTGGTGGATGCAGTATCGGAATCTTATACTTCCTTGTGTTAACTGGTTAGTTTCAGTGAATCTGCCCTTCCGATAGGCATGCTGAGAATCAGAGAGTCGATTTGGCGGGATTCTCGCCGTGAGATGCAGGCCTAAGTAGGTCTGCCATAAGGGCACGTAGGGTCGTGTGCGGAGGGGTCTTCTGGCCTTCGAGGCTAACTGCAGTATGCTCTTTGTTACTGAAATTTGGGAGCAAAATAAGTGCAACTCTCTTTTTGCAATAAACCAGGTTCTTGTTTTACCTTTGTTATCAACTACGTATAGCTTATAGTTTTGAGTCCTCAGACCGCATACCCTGTTTCCGAGGATCCAGGGCTCCTGACTGAGGACCATATCGGCTCCACCCTTGGCTAGGTGGCAGTAGGGCAGCGCATGCTGCCTTACAATGATGGAGGTTTATCTAATGAGCTAATGAATGTACTAAATACATACATATATGAATGTTGACTGAGTCCGGATATAACAGTTGTGGCGCGTACGAAACGTCTTTCAATAAAAACTTAAAGCACTTTAAGCATCTTTGCGTTATCTATGGCGTATTATTTCCAAACGGTTTTATTTTCCCCCTACCATTTCAGGAAGAACTTTGTTAAATTTAATTTAAATTAATTTAATTTACAGCTGGCGATAAAGAATACCGCCTTGGGGCAACCAAAGAAAGTATAGAGATTGTATAGAGTATGAGATTTATCTAGTGGGGAATGTAGAGCTTGATAGAAGAAACAGTGGATGAAATTAAACGAGAAGGGACGTGTGAGACGCTTTTTACGCGTCACAACTTTTAAACCCGGCACTCAGGACTACATCTAGATGTAGAAGACATCGCCAACCACTAGATATCGTTCACATTACAGAACACGTAGTAAAAAGCCTCCTAAATAAAATATATCAAACAAATTGGATCAGTTAATATTTTCCAATTATGAGATATTTAAAACAGCAATAAAATTGGTACATTCTTGGACCGATAGGTATCACAGCAAATTTTTCGAAAGTAGCGCCATCTATGAAAATTTCTTGTACGCAACTTTGATGTGCAATAATGACCGATAGGTTTTACAGCAAATTTTTCGAAAGTGGCGCCATCTAGCGTTGAAAACCGAGTGTTGGTTAAAATTCGGTAGAGTCATCGCCAGGGGGAGGGCAGAGGCAGGAGCCGAGTGAAGCAGAAGCAGAGTGTGAATGAGAGAATGTACAAAGAGCAACAAATACTGCGGGACAGGGTGGGTTTAGCCACTGGAAATTAATTTCTCCATTGTGGCTATAATAATGATCCGATCGGATCCCAATTTGGTGATCTGATAGATATGGCCATTCCCTACGGAATGGCGTTTTTTTCTTTTATCTTCAAAATTGTGGAAAGAGGTTTTGGAGGTTTTCGCCCTTTTGCGGGGGTGGAAGGGGGCGTGGCTCATTTTTGAAATACACTGGTTTCAGTATGAGCATACAGCAGTCCGGAGCCAAATTTGGTGGCTCTAGCTTTTATAGTCTCTGAGAACGAGCCGACAAACAAGACGGACAGACAGACATGGCTCTATCGACTCGGCTATTGATGCTGATCAAGAATATATATACTTTATGGGGTCGGAAACGCTTCCTTCTGTGCGTTACATACACGTTATTCGCACAAATACAATATACCCTATTTACTCTTTGAGTACCGGGTATAAAAATGTTACGCTTAATTAATGTCCCAAACAGTCCCAGTTTCCAGGTCAGTTTTAGGCAGAAATATAATACTCAAATTTGTTAAGAAAGAGGAGGAACAATTGGTGCTGCTGCTGTAACCCTCAACTATTTGTAACCTTCAATTAACTTTAATTTGTCAGATTTGTTTGCCTGTGCATAGGGACATATCGTGTTTTGATAAGATTAAAGCAAAATGCCATTTTACAAATGTACACGGGAACTTTTTACGTTCTGACCTGATCAGCAGTCATAAGCTCTGACCGTTGATTGTTACCAATTTTTTGGGGGACATAAGGATAGTTGGATTTAATATATGGTAGGGAGCCATTGAAACTATATTTTAGCCATTGGAACTCTTTAAATATTGACACATCTTTTCACTGACTAGAACAAAAACGATTACATTTCATATGCTATGGAAAACTTCAGTTTTCTAAAGTCTACAATTTCTAAGATAGTCTCCTAAGATCAATAAAGTTGTTGGCTACTTTAAACTTGCTAAAGAAGCAACTTTAACAAATACTTTTTATTTTAGATAATTTGAATAATATTTGTATAGAAATGCTAAGAGGAATAGGGGCATTTTATCAACATTTAAGAGTACGTGCATTTTATTAAAATGTAGTCTATTCTATTTAAATTGAGACATTTATTGGATGCACTGCCAAGACTTCCTCTTTTGGTGAAAGAAAAAAGGAAATGTTCAAGTATGCTGCTTTGAAAAGCACTCTAAATAATAATACTTCGCCATTAAAATGGCGCCAAGGAGAACTCAATTTTATAAACTATCGCCATGTTTAGAGCTCCTCACTCATCAGGAGTAGCAGTGGAAGTGTTCAAGAGCCTGTCCACCGTTGCAACACTCCACTCAGCCAGGTGGACTGAAGCTTTGAAGGTGGTGCCAAAGGTAAACCACAATACCTTCGGAAAAGCCTGTAATATAATCAAATTAGCTGCGTAAGCATTAAATATGCTGCATTCCATTAGCAGTCGAAAAGGAAGTGCGGACATGAATAATAATTGCAGTTTAATTAAGAGAAAAGTGGGCTTGGCAAAACAGAAATCGTTGGGTGGAAAGTAGGTGGCAAGAGAGTAATGATTGATATTTGTGTTCGAGGGATAAAGGTTTTACTTTTCTTACTCAAATTATTGAAGGACTGGTGGGACTCCAAGCTGCCTGAGGATAGTGTCCTATGCTGTCTGAGTGTCATACCAAAAGTACTCCTAGCAGGAGCCATCACCCTCATGGATGAGGCTTACTTTAAGCTGGCTGTGTGGCTCAATGATAAAGGTGAACTATCCATATTTTGTACATAGTTCTATAGCCTATAATAATATAATTCTTTTTATGCACAGAAAACTATCGCCTGCAATCGAAATATGAAAATCATTTGATAGCCAAAGTTGCGCTCTTCCAGTTTGTCAACTCCTTTCTATCGCTCTTCTATATCGCCTTCTATTTGCGCGATGAAGAGAAGCTCAAAGAGGTAAGTAAAATCCTTTAAACGGATGTTGAACTCGTTAAATTTCCTGTATCGTTTCCTTCAGCAACTGGCTGGCCTGCTCATCTCGAGACAAATCATTGGAAATCTACGTGAATCGGCCCTTCCCTATTTTGTGGAGCAATATAAACTGGCCAAATTGAGTTTCAACATGTGGGGTGCCCTGAGTCCCACGCAGAATCTGACACGTAGTTTGGCAGAGGAATTGGCCACAGCCGAGGCAGAGCTTAAGGCCGAGGCCTCTGGCACGCCCACAAAAACCCATCAGCAAAGTCAAGAAGCCAGTAAAAGAAATATTGGCCAGGCTGAAATTGAGAGTTCGTTGTATAAGGTGCGTCGGTTGTGGTACTCTTTCAGATTTCTAATAATTTCCCTATTTATAATGTCAGTACAATGGCACCTTTTCCGATCACCTGGAGATGCTGGTGCAAATGGGATATGTGGTGCTCTTTTCGGCTGCCTTTCCACTGGCTGGTATGTGTGCGTTGATCAACAACCTCATGGAGATACGTTCCGATGCGTTCAAGCTGGCACATGTGCACCAGCGACCGTTTGGACAGCGAGTGGCAAATATTGGCACCTGGCAGAATGCTTTGAGTATTCTCTCGCTGGCAGCTGTGATTGTGAACTGTGCCCTGATTGGACTCTCTGGTCAGGTGTCGAGGCTCTGGCCAGGACTAACCACAGCCCAGACAATTATATTGATTGTCACACTCGAAGTGAGTTAAACGATTCTGACCGTGCAATTCTGATGCTTTCACGTCTAAATTATATACATAGCACATTATGTTGGGGCTGCGGCAGGCACTCACCTGGCTGCTGCCAGAGTTGCCCTCTTGGCTGGCAGCGGAAATAGCTCGAGCTGAGCATTGTCGACGGGAAATGCAATGCAAGGGCACCTCGCCACGTCCCACCCCGCCGACACCACAATCGACGACCTCCACGCAGCCGGAACAGGAGGGCTCCCGTGGAATGTTGCAACCGGAGAGCGGCGCCAACACCACACACGATCAGTGTATGGAGAGCCAGGTGGCAGAGGATATGCTGCTCTATGGGCACGAGTTTGCTACCTCCGGCTATGGGCGCAACATCGAGGCGGATGTGAATATTTATGAGAATCGTGATTCGTCGCCCGATTCCCCACCCTCTCAGGTGCGAGGTCTTTAAATGTTGTAACTTTAGAAATACATATTATATTTGGTATACCATTTTATAGACCAGCACAATTCTTATTAGACCGCTGCACGAGTCAACACCACCGCATGGAGGCGCCTCCCTTTCCAGTCTGCATTATGATGGCAATGGAGGGTGAGTGCCGTCGCTGCATCATAATACTAATAACAGAAAAACACTTTGAATTTTTTCCTTAAATCTTTTACTGTAAATTTGATTTTCTTTATGCATTTCTTTATTACTCATTCTTCAATTTATTTTGCATTATTTCTGATAAAACGATTCTTTAGAGCTTGTGTTCGAAAATCTCTGCACTTTATACCGGAAATACCACCATTTCTTGGATATTCTGTGCGAAATCTAAGCGTTATGACCAAACAACAACAACAAATCGGGTAAATGTTGGATCGAGCAAAACTAGATGAATTAATGCTGTAAATTCAGGCATTTGTTAGAGGTTTTAGTTTGATTAAAAATCAATGAATCAATGGTAAATCAACTAAAATCTGTAACAAATTGGCTTATCTTTATCTGTGTGTTACAGCCTTCAAAATTGATTGTAATGCAAAGCTTTCGAAATGGGCTAAGCTAACCCTATATACCAGTCAATTTCTATTACCCTATTAATAATGTCAAGCTTACAATTTATTTACTCTCTTTGTACTCTCATTTTTCTTACACTTTAATACATTTTCCACGTTTTGTATATTCGCTTTTTTCATGGCACACAGAGCATCCGCCAGCACGCTAGCCCTAAACTCAGCCGCATTTGCTGCCCGGATGCAACCGATACATTTGCCGGAAATACCGCCGTTCCGTAAGAAATCAAGCGACTCTGCCGATCACACTGGCAGCAGCAACAGTAGCAGTCCCCAGCGTGCTACGATGCGGCAACTATCAGCGCAATATCAGCCGCAACAGCAACTGCAGCAGGAACATCAACAGAGGATCTCGGAGATACCGCCCTTCAAGACGCGCAAAATATCGGCAGAGAGTGCAACACATTTGACGTTGAGTGTAAGATCTTGGGGAAAACTCTACAGTCTCTCTTCTACCCATTCACAATGAGTATCCTTAGACTATCTAAGACTGTGTCGGCCTGTAGCTGCTCAATTTTATATCTGTATTTGTAGAATCTTGCAATTACTAAACAAAAAGCCCCGGTCGATAGCTGCAATCACTTAAACATTCTCGATACGTATGATTAATATTACAAGGGCTGTTCTATACTTTCTAACTCATCTTGCTTATATTATAGAGTAATAAGCTTAGCAGGGAATTTGAAAACCGAACATAGAACATAGAACAGAGTAGGAAAAGTGTTCTTGATTGGGTATAGGTGCATTAATTCGACGTTGCTTAAGGTCTTCAAAATCTATGAAGAGGCACCTAAAATTGGTCAACCATCCCAACAAACATGAAAAAATCCTAACAAAAGCAACTGTTGGAGGGCTTCTCGGCTTTTCCTAAGTTTTTCTAAAGTCATTAATTTTGTAAAAAACACCGCACAAAAATCATTATTTTTACATTTGAAAGCCTTATAATTTTTAGACGGTTGGCAAAAACTACAAAGTGGTTAGGTATACCTTATAGCATTCATGAGCTCTATAGAAGTTCATTACAACTAGATGTAAAATTCTTTAATTATGTGAAAAAATGCAATCCCCCTTAAAAAATTTTGTTTTTAATTCTTTTAAAAAAAGTTCTGCCGATGATACTTTTAAGCTAAATCTTTCAGAAAAAGTTAGTTTTGTTCGAAGCTATAAAGTCGTGTCGTGTTCTTCATTAGAAGAAATCAAATTTTTCAGCTACTAACCCAAAGTCGTAATACGAAAACAAATACTCACTCTAACCTAACCACCCCACTTGACTATTGCCGTTTAAAGGACAAGCTACACATAAAACTCCATGCACCCGAATGGATGTCACGTTTAAAAGTCAACGACAATGCGATTCTTCATAGAAGCATAGATTGTATTGCCAAGGTAGTGCAGAGATACAAATACAATATGTATAACCATATATTATACACCCAAACAGAATGTGTTTGTTATTAGATATGTGTGTTTTTGATGTTGTGTAAAAGAAGCTTAATCACACTCAAAATACACACTGACCTTTCACCCATTTCATCCACTAACAAATGGCATGAACTTCTTACAGCATACAACCAATCTTATTTTTATACTGTTTACTGTATACTGCTTATTACTGTATTACAAAGAGCTTTTGATGTGTGTAGTTATTGAGATATTCATATGAACATATGTACATCCACAGCTCGATTATATAAACTTCCATCTTTAATTTTTCAACTTAAGGAACTCGCAAACAGTGACAATACCTCCGATATTTTAAAGCCTGCACCGTCGTGGAGCAACGTGGCCCTGAAAACGGGTACTCCGGGAAGCTTGTTGGCCACACCACCTGCCTCGCAGCAACAGCATCATATAGTGGCATCATCCTCCTCATCGTCGGGTGGCGGTGGGAGCGTTTTCAGTACCAGTGGGCTAGGACCTAACGGAGCCTCCGGTAGAATCAGTAATTCCCAGTCAAGGCCCAGTGTGGGTGCCCTATCAAATTCGTCATCCAGTTCATCCCATAAGCAGCAAAAGAAACTGGAAAAGGAGGAGAAGGAGAGAGAAAAGAAGGAGGAGAAAGAGCGAGGAAGGGAACGGAAGGAGGAGAAGGAAAAGGAGAGGAAAGAGGAGAAAGAAAAGGAGAAGCAAAGGGAGAAAGAACGGGAAAAGGAGAAGGAAAGAGACAAGGAGAAGGAAAAGGAAGAGTCTGCCGCTGCCTCCACATCAGCGGGCGCTTTAGATGACGAAGCGAAGGGTATGACAAATGCTCAACTGAATTCGATCTTTTATTTTTAGTCTTCTAATGTCTTTGTTTCGTTTTATAGCCGCTGAACTAGCGGCCAAGAAATCGCGCCTCAAGCAAAAACTGGTGAAAAGTGCGAGATCTGTGGCAATATTCTCGCTAAAACTGAAGGAACGAAGACAGCGGGAGGCTGAAAAGGCAGCCACCATAGCTGTAGAGCATGCCAAGGTAGGGAACTGAGACTGAAACAATAAGCTAACTAACCAACTAATCGAACTAACAATTTAGGCTCTGGCTAAGCTGCCAATTCACCAGGCAGTGGGAGGGGAACTATCTCTTATACCTATCGAACAACTGATTCAAATTGAGGATCTCCAACCTGCGATCAAGCCTTTAACAGCAAACGTATCCACAACGACAGCACCGACATCCACATCGAGCCTGGCAGGCACATCGATGCAGCATCAGCATCACCATCAATATCAACAGCAGCAGTATCATCCTCCACATCCGCACACAGATGACTAGACTTCTCAAGAGTTGAAATTAATTAGCAGCAGCTGCACAAACACACACAATCTGTAAATAGTTTTTCTATGCACCCTTTACCCCACTCTACCCATCTAACTAGCAGAGTTCTAGTCAAAGTTACCGTAGGCAAATTGGCTGCATGTGTGTCTTATCCACAATTGGCAGGAACTAATTAGCTAAACCAAGTAAATCTACCAACAAAAGCGGTCAGATCCATTTCGATATCTTAAATAGTATTTTACACTCCACTTTAATCGAAATCGCAAATATCGTACTCTCCAAAAAAATCGAGAAGGGTTGTGTGAGAGAGAGAGAGAGAGAGAGAGCTTTTTACGCGTCACAACTTTTATACCCGGTACTAAGTACCACCTCTGTACCTTAGCGGTTTTTTTTTAAATGTTACATTTTTTCTGCATCTGTCATATTGCATCTACATCTACATAAACTCTCACGAAAACACGCTCTGTTTGCTCGCCCACCTGTGGAATGAGAGAATGTGCAAAAAATAAAAACAAGCTGCTGGACGGGGTGGGTTTAGCCACTGCAAATTAATTTCTTCATTCTGGCCATAATAATGATCCAATCTGATCCCAATTCGGTTATGATAGATATGGTCATTCTCTACGAAATAGCGTTTTTACATTCCTCTTCTTATCTTCAATATTGTGGCTGTGGGAGATTTTCGCCCTTTGTGTGGGCGGAAGGGGGCGGGGCTAATTCTTGAGATACATTTGTGTCAGTGTGATATCACAAAAGGCTAGAGGCAAAATTCGGTTTCTCTACCTTTTTGAGTCTCTGAGATCCAGGCGCCCAACACGACGGACGGACAGACAGATAGACGGAAGGGCGGAAGGGGGCGGGGCTAATTCTTGAGATACATTTGTGTCAGTGTGATATCACAGAAGTCTAGAGGCAAAATTCGGTTTCTCTACCTTTTAGAGTCTCTGAGATCCAGGCGCCCAACACGACGGACGGACAGACGGATAGACGGACCGACGGACAGATGGATAGACGGACGGACGGACAGACTGACATGGCTACAACGACTCGGCTATTGATGCTGATCAAGAATATAAATACTTTATGGGGTCGGAACGTATTCTTCTGTGTGTTGAATACATCCATTTTTGTGCACAAATACAATATACCCTATTTACTCTTCGGGTACCGGGTATAAAAATAATAATTATGACACAAATTTTTGTTCAGCGTTTTAGCAGTTAGTGTGTTTCTGGTAGTTATTGTTGTTAATTTGTTACAGCACGCAAAAAAGTGTTGCAAGTGTTATGTTATAAACTTATGTTGCCAGTGAAACGAATATTGTTATGCTACATATGTACATATGTACATACCTACATACATACATACAAACATATATACAAAGCTTAAGCAATCAAACAAACACACGGCGCATGAGCAAAAACACATCACGCATAACTGTGAGATAATATCCTCCATTGTTCCTTCCATATACAAGGATAAAGTCTTTTGCACTTGCGTAAATTGCAGCTTGCTATCAACGAAAACAAAATTATATTTATCAAATGCTGCAAATATTTGTCATATTACTAAATGTTTTTTTCGGCTTGAGAAACTAACCAAATGGAAACACTCCACTGATAAACACTGTCCCCTCACACACACATAAACACACACGAATGATATTTTTGTAAATATTTGGTGGAATTTAAGAGCATAAATTAAGTGAAGGTCAAAAACAAAAAACCAAACCATTACAGTAATGCTCTTAAGTGTACGTGCTCTTGCGTTGAAAAAAAACAAAACAAAACATAACATAACAAGTTAAACTAAAGCAAATTAATTTGAAAAAATTTAAATGTAGTATTATTCCATTCGGGTGCCAACTTGGGTTTGTGTTTATTGATGGCACAATTTTAGGAGTGGCTTCAATTAGTAATGAACTGTTTTGGACACATCGGATTGGACGAACTGCATCATAAAATATTTTACACTTTTTAATATTCGTACCTAAATAATTGTATATATTTGCTAGTGTTCTACAAGTATCCCAGCAAATCCTAGTTAATGCTGCAGTTACTCACTATCCAGTTTTACAGACGAACGGTATGTTCTTTAACACTTATTAATCTTACACATTCTTTTCAATCCCAATCCCCTTAATTTTTTCGGTTTTTTTTTCTTTTTGTTATCCTGATTAAACAATCTCATCACTAGAGCCATTGCTTTTAATCTGTACTCGTCTTCGTAACTAAGGAGAACTGGGAAATATGTAAAGAGTAAACAGTAGAGAAGAAAATCGTGTAAATAAAGGTCAAGGATAATGGATTGCTTGGGGTCAGTGCTGGAACTTTTCCAGAATTGATTGCACTTGCACTGCCTGTGGTTTAATCATTACGTTTAAATCGAATATACAAGCTCCTTCGATGCCCCCTGCCCTGCCCCAACACTTGTTGAGATACAAGTGTTTCCAGAGTTTTTTAATACCCGGTACTCGAAGAGTATATAGGGTATATTGTATTTGTGGGGAAAAAATTTAACACCCAGAAGGAAGCGTTTCCGTTCCCACAAAGTATATATATTCTTGATCAGCATGAATCCGTGTCGATATAGATATGTCTGTCAGTCCGTTGGTCTCTCCGTCATGTTTGTCGGCTAGTTCTCAAAGACTATAACCGCTAGAGCCCCGCTCCTTCCGACCCTACGAAGGAAGAAATCTGCTGTATCCTCAATTTTGAAGACAAGATAAAACAAAAAATGCCATAACGTATGGAATGAACATGTCTATCAGATTAGATGGGATCATTACTATAGCCAGAATGAAGAAATTGATTTGCATGGGCTACCCGCACCCCGTCCACCAGCTTTGATTTTTTTTTGCAAATTCTCTCATTCTACACCTGCTAGAAAACTGTAAAATTTCATAAAGAGACAGATATACTACTGAGTACAGGGGTTTAAGAAGAAGCGCTACACACGTCTCTCCTCGTTTTTTTTTGTCTCCAATTTTTTTGTTTTATAGCCAAGTTTAACGAATGGTGGACACGGGTCAAGTCAGCTTTCCACACAAACACACAGTAGGGTCTCTGTCTCGTCACTCGACACGTAGGGGCTTACGATTATATCGGACCCCATACCTCGTTCATCGTCATCAACACTTGTCATTGTTGCAGGTGAGCTTTTGCTGTAACTGATTTGAGTTTTTTGATAGCAATGTCTGAACCGCGCAGAGCGCAGAGTGTAGCAGTCGTTGACCATTTAACCGCTTGACAAACGCACTCCTCACGTACGGCTAATTAACGCGCTTTTTAAGACCTCGCTCCCGTAATCCTCCGCTCCCATCTTGACCCCCTTCCTCCCTTTCACTTCTCTGAGGGAGGGGGTACAAGACGCATTACGAGTGCATTATGGCATGGTGGGTCTTTGTGAAGCGACTGGAATGCTTGTCTGACGGTTGTCGTCTCCACTAAGTGGTGTATGTTTCACATGACAGATAACGTTGATGCGGGATGATACATTTGCCAAATAATGTGCATGACTTTTTGGGCAGTGGAATATGGGTAAAAAGACCGATTTTTTGGCAATAGTCAAAAAAATAAAGCTAGACCTCAATAAATTGGCACGAATGTTCGTAAGACTAAAATATAATTTCGGGAAATATGTTGTCATTTGGACCCCGCATACCTCCCGACTCCACGATCTGGAACCCATTTACGTCGTATTTATTAAAAACGAGAAGGGACGTGTGAGACGCTTCTTACGCTCGCCCGTAAGACTCAGACTGACTGTTCTCAGAGACTATAAGGGCTAGAGTCACCGAATTTCGCCTCCAGACTGCTGTATGCTCACACTGAAACCAGTGTATTTAAAATATTAGCCCCGCCCCCCTCCGCCCTCGAAAAAGGGCGAACCTCTTAAACCTTAAAATTTGAAGATAAAAGAAAACTAACGAGAAGGGACGTGTGAGACGCTTCTTATGCCTCACAACTTTTATACCCGGCACACATCTGCACCTTAGCGGTGTTTGTCAAATTTTAAATGTTTTCTTCATCTACATACATCTACAACACTTCTCACGCCAACACGCTCTTTTAGCTCGCTCCCCTTCCCTAGACCCACACACTGCAGACTCGCGGCAGACGCAGTGTCCGCACACAGCAGAAGCAGAGTGTGAATAGCCCGAAGCGATGGAGATATCTCGTAAAGCAGTCGTGTCCACTTAGAAGCTGGGTTATTCAAAAGTTGACTATCCCATGCTTCCGGTTGACCCCCATGCTTAATTGTGGTATCAGAATGTAGGTCCATCTGCCCTTCGCTGAGTTGGCCCATCGTTGCTGCCATGCTAGGGTTCTACATCGAGATCTGAGGAGATCTTCTTGGCTTCCTTGGCGATTTCCACCACTGGTAATATTCTGGCTATTATCAGCTCTGCAAATGATCCAATCTTATCCTTATTCGGTGATCTGATGATATGGCTATTCTCTCTCTTACACTTGTAACAGTGTGATATCACAGAAGTTTGGATGCAAAACTTGGTTGCTCTAGCTTGTATGGTATCTGAGTACTAGGCGATCATCAGGACGGACAGACCGACAGACGGACAGAAAGACAGAAATAGACTCGGCTATTGATGCTTATCAAGAATATATATAATTTATGTGGTCGGAAACGTTTCCTTCTGTGCGTTACAATATACACTATGTACTCTTCGAGTACCAGGTATAAAAACACTTCAACAAGAGCTGCTAAAACATCAAAATTAACTGCTCGAAAATGAATCTGCGCAAGAGCCAAACGAACGAGAAGGGACGTGTAAGACGCTTCTTAATGTCTGGACGTTGACGCAATGACATCACCATCAAGTGGACCATGCGACACCAAGCCAAAGCCTGTTACGCGCGGAACCCAGCAAAACCCTCCCCCCGCCAAACCGACCGAGGGGCGCTGCCGCATGACGCGCGGCGCGATTAACCGAACCGGTCGCGAGCATGCAGGAAAGATAGATGTTAGGCTAATATTCGAGGAAAATTAGAACTAAACACAACAAAACTAGAGCAAGTATAGCTAAGCAAGCAAAATTATGAATGAAACTAACTACGGGAGAGGTAGGCTAGTATAAGAGATTTAAGAAAAGGAAGAGAGTTAGTTGAGGATATAATGTGGTAGAGGGAATTATAATCCGAGCATAAAACCCTAAAGGGTTCGTGTGAGGCATAATTCGATCTACATAGTGGAAGGAACAAAGGAATAAAGTTTCTAGTGGGTCTAATGGGAATCGTAAAGTGTATGCGGCTCAGCAAGTCAGGGCTGTCTATATCCCCCTTGATCAAGTTGTGCATAAAAATTACACCAAGCATTTTTCTATGACTAACTAAGGATGGAAGATTTATTAAAAGAAGTCTAGTACGGTAGGATGGTAGTCTCACAGTTGCATCCCAGTTGAGGCCCCGTAGGGCAAATAATAAAAAGTTGTTCTGTACTGATTTAATACGGCCCTGATGTATGTTGTACTGAGGGCACCATACACATGAGCCGTATTCTAAAATCGGACGAACAAGCGAGATATAGAGAGTCTTCGTTATAAATCGTCCTCTTCATAAACCCAAGCACACCCATGGCTTTATTTACCATGGTAGAAATGTGTTCAGAAAACTTTAACTTGGGGTCTAGTTTAACACCTAGATCATCAACCAATGTAATTCGCTCAAGAGAACTAACGCGAGGGTGTAAGGAGCCAGGAAGGGGCTGGAGCGATAAAAAGTCATTACATTGCTCTTCGCGGCGTTAAGTTGTAACATATTTGCACAGCACCATGACTGAAAGCTATTGAGATCAGATTGCAAGCGAGAGTGAAATGAAATGTCCTTATACTGGACACCGAGTTTAACATCATCCGCATACTCGAGAATTTGTTGATACAGAAGGCAGGTCATTAATAAAGAGTGTGAAAAATAAGGGGCCTAAATGACTACCCTGTGGTACTCCAGAAGTAACCATAACAGGTAAAGATAAGGAGTTTTTGAAAAGGACCCTTTGAGACCTAGAACACAGGCTAGAACACACTAACTAGAAATCCATCTCAACAGATTGGGTGGAAACCCTAGAAGGTCGAGCTTTTGTGCAAGAAGAGAATGGTTTACAGAATCGAATGCCTTACTGAAGCCAGTGTAAATAACATCCGTCTGCAAGTTACCTTAGAATCCTTTAATGACAAAGGAGGTGAACTCTAAAAGATTAGCGGTTTTTGATCGTCGCCGTATTAATCCGTGCTGAGCTGGAGATATAAGTGATTTGCAGAGATGCTGCAAGTGCGGAGTTAAAAGTTTCTCGAACATTTTAGGAACAGCGGATAACTTAGATATACCTCTATAGTTTTTAGCGTCAGGCTTGCTTTCTTATGGAAAGGAATTATAAAGGGTTCCTTCCAGATGGGGGGAAAGCTAGAAGAATGGATGGATAAAGTGAATAGTTGAAGCAAAGGTCCGCACAGAGACTCTGCACAGTACCTGAGTCCACAGCCGGGAACTCCGTCAGGGCCCGGTGAAAATACCGGCTTAACTAATTGAAATTTAATGAAGTAAGGAGCCTTCAATAAACAAAGGGCAGAAAATGCCACTCGACCTTGGTAAACTATATGGATACATATGACCTGGGTAGCTTTCCTGGGAATAGGTGGTTTGAAAAAATTGTGCAAAAAGATCGGCGATTGCCTGATCATTGTTTGTCGACATATTCAAAAATGATAGCGAGGATGGATGTGCGGACGTTCTACGCTTACTGCTTACAAAGCTGTAAAACTGTTTAGGGTCCTGTGAAAAACGTATCCTGCATCGAAGGAGGTAGTTTCTATAGCATTGAGCATTAAGAACAGTGGGAGAGAAGAGGGAGAACCAACTTCTTGAGATTTTTTAAATAGTCTTGATTTTAGGTTCTTTAGACTTGATAACTCTTTGGTGAACCAATGAGGTTTCGCAGATCTAGTCGGACATGAAAGTGGGACTCACGTGTCAAAAATTGTGTTAAGTACATTTTAAAAAATGTTTGTACCTTCAATGACGTCAGTGCACGAGTAAAGGGCGGACCAATCAAAATTTCTAATTAAGTTATTGAACTTCGTAAACTCGGCTTTACG
Source organism: Drosophila guanche (assembly GCF_900245975.1). NCBI lineage: Eukaryota > Metazoa > Arthropoda > Insecta > Diptera > Drosophilidae > Drosophila > Drosophila guanche. The sequence continues at coordinate 4,353 of NW_022995794.1, read as the reverse complement.
AAAGCAGCGGATGCGTTCAGATAGCCTACCCGCACGATCTGATACAGTAGGTCCAATATCTCCGACACTTCGAAAGTAGGATGATAGCAGTCTTCAGGTATAGTGAGCGGGAGTGCCCGTGTTGCCAACGCTACGGTCGGATCCGAGACAAAGCACAGATCAAGCAATCGACCCAAGGAGTTTTTTACATGGTTGACTTGAGACAGGGACAGGTCTAATAAGCCGTCAATAAACTCATGTCGTGACATGGTCACAAGGTTGTTTGACTCGTTAACCGAAGACCAGAACCCCAAGAACTATTAAATGGTCTTTATCAGATAGCGAGGAAGAAACTGTTTTCAAGGCTGACAATTGCTGCTCGTACATTAATGCTCGAATGCATGCTCGACGTAAAGTAAGAGTTTACTGCAATCAGAACCCCTCCTCCACGTCGAGACGAACGATCATTCCTATTAATTGTGTACCGATCTGCCAAAACTTCGGAACTAAGAATGTCCGGCTTTAACCAGGTTTCGGTAAACACAATAACATGGGATGAAAATGTGAAACTATCCATAAAAAGAGTGCTCAGCTTACTACGTAAGCCGCGAGCATTTTGATAGGCTACAAAGAGGGATGTTAGTTGTTTGACTGCAAGGAATTGCAGTGGGAAGAGGTAAATGGAGCAGAGGATGAATGAGCAGAGGAGGAAGGACCACTGGCCTCACTACTAGTAAGAGTTATGGGGGGCCTATTTTTCTTCTTAGCCTTAAACTCTTTCACATCCAGGTGGTCTGGCCAAAATTTGGAAGAGCAAATGGTCTCGAAATGAGTTGGAGATACGCTAATCTTGAAAGAGGATATCTCCCTGGCATAAGAGAAATTAGACTTCTCCACCTTTAAGCCAACGGCTTTTATTTTGCTTTGTATAAAAGCAGGTACATCATTAGATGTGAGGTCATGGGCAAGCCGAGGGACAAAAACTTGCCGTTTTGGTGGGACTCCCACCAGAGGTTTTGGCATCACAGATCTGGTACCCGTGACGGCAATATCCGGTGGTTCGGGACGTTTATTAACTGGTGGGATCGAAATAGATGGGATGGGCTTTGGAACGGACTCGACAGACACGGACGTTACAGTACTAACTGGCTGCATGTTCTCTGAGATGATCGATTCGGTAGCCGAAACTTGATCACCAGCAGTTGTCGTTGCCCTTGGAGTGGCGAACGAAATTAGCTGCTGCACTATCGGAGAGGACGGAGACAGCTGATCAGCAGCGAGCGGTCGAGGGATAGGCACTTGCAGATCACGAGGAATGACTTTTTTGCGCCTAGGAGACTCATTCAGCACTTTAAAACTGCTGAATTAAGACTCCATGGTTAGAAGCCGATCGTACTTGTAGTATGCAACGTTATTGAGCTGGTGGAAGGTGATGAGCTTCTACGGGGCACGCGCTTGTTCCGGTATCGTTATCAGTCGGGAGATGGGGGGGGGGTTAAGGGAAGGATCCGCTGCTCTATCCGCTCGTCTATATACATAAAGTTATTAAAATTCGCGTGCGATGAACAAGTCGGTTTATGAAACAATAGTGAAAAGAAACAGACAGAACAGAGACAAAACTCCTAGCTTCCAGACCTTTATTTTGTGGCGCAAGATGGAAATGCGGCCACGAATGCCCTCCCTTCCATGATCGCTATAATCCGATAAAGTTATACGGCGATCCCAAAAAAAAGGTCTATGCCGCAATACCTCTGCCTACGTTCCCTACACGACGCATGACCCCCTCAAGTTAAGCGCAGTTAGCAGGAGTTCATATTAACGCTTATAGCTAAATTTATTCAACATCGCAAAACACATCCAAAAGTATCGATTTTACACTAGATTTCGAAACAACTTATGTCAATTTACCCAAATAAAAAAAAGGAAAATAATATAAAGTAGGAAAGAAAATTATAAAAATATATCAAAGAAAAAGTAAATGTATGTATGAATATAATAGGTGAAATGTAACATTAAATTAAGATACGATTATTGAATATGGAATATAAATGAATGGGACTAAATATAATAATGAAAAGCATATGTTCAAAAAAAAAGAAAAGAAGGAAAACAAAAAAATA
>NW_022995794.1:0-1519 GCF_900245975.1 Drosophila guanche | reverse complement strand
TGTAGTATGCAACGTTATTGAGCTGGTGGAAGGTGATGAGCTTCTACGGGGCACGCGCTTGTTCCGGTATCGTTATCAGTCGGGAGATGGGGGGGGGGTTAAGGGAAGGATCCGCTGCTCTATCCGCTCGTCTATATACATAAAGTTATTAAAATTCGCGTGCGATGAACAAGTCGGTTTATGAAACAATAGTGAAAAGAAACAGACAGAACAGAGACAAAACTCCTAGCTTCCAGACCTTTATTTTGTGGCGCAAGATGGAAATGCGGCCACGAATGCCCTCCCTTCCATGATCGCTATAATCCGATAAAGTTATACGGCGATCCCAAAAAAAAGGTCTATGCCGCAATACCTCTGCCTACGTTCCCTACACGACGCATGACCCCCTCAAGTTAAGCGCAGTTAGCAGGAGTTCATATTAACGCTTATAGCTAAATTTATTCAACATCGCAAAACACATCCAAAAGTATCGATTTTACACTAGATTTCGAAACAACTTATGTCAATTTACCCAAATAAAAAAAAGGAAAATAATATAAAGTAGGAAAGAAAATTATAAAAATATATCAAAGAAAAAGTAAATGTATGTATGAATATAATAGGTGAAATGTAACATTAAATTAAGATACGATTATTGAATATGGAATATAAATGAATGGGACTAAATATAATAATGAAAAGCATATGTTCAAAAAAAAGAAAAGAAGGAAAACAAAAAAAATAATTTTTTTTTGTTGGCTAGTGTACTTTTCGTTTTAGTTTCTCCATGTACGCAACTGCATGGAATGCATGGCGTGCACAAATTACAATAGCAGCAAAAGCAACAAAGCTCTGGCGCTAGTGCATAAACTTTTATGCGCTGGTCGGTTCGTCTAGCGGGAAGAACGCACCAAAAGGGAACAAAAAAAAAATTTGATCTTTTATCACTCACAGTTTGGTATGCATGTATGTATGCTTACAGTACTCCCTCGCTGAAAGGCCTTTCGCTGGGGTTTTGAAGAAGCTGTGGAATATATTAATTATGGTTCCCTGTTGGCTTTGGCCGACTGCACGTTATAGTTCAATATTTTTTTTTTTCTCTTACAAACTTCTTTTTCCTTTCTTTCTTCTTTCACTAATGTCGCATAATTAAGGGGGAATTAAAGGTCGTTAAATCATTATCTTATATTATTATCTTTTCTCATAATCGTAATTGTTTTAAATTTAAATTAATTAATAATTTTATTTTCTGTCACGAAATCCGAAACTAACGTCGGATTCTATATTACCACCGGGAGAATCGCCATGCTGTGACAGCCGACACCGCGGACGCGTCTCCAATGTGCAAGGTTACGTCATGGTCATTGTGAAGTTACAGGCTATGGTGTTACATAGGTTCTGGAGCCGGGCTTCCACCGGTCTCCCAAGAAAAATTCCCCACCCCTCAGCGTATTGCCAACAAAACGTCAATGCGCTGCTGCTCTGGCTGAGTGTGGGGGGAAAGCGTAGCGAAGCCCTGTGGGGGGGGAAGGAATACAGC